>NC_134360.1:80728874-80896374 GCF_048569485.1 Anomaloglossus baeobatrachus
AACTTCTGTGAAGCCCCCAGGGGTTCAAAGTGCACATAAAACATCTAGAAAAAATATTTGAGGGCTCTAGTTTCCAAAATGGGGTCACTTATGGGGGAGCTCCATTGTTTAGGCACCTCGGGGAGTCTTCAAACCCGACATGGCGTCTGCTAATGAGTGCAGCTAATTTTGCACTCAAAAATTCAAATGGCGCTCCTTGCCTTCCGAGTCCTGCTGTGCGCCCAAACATTTGATTTCCACCACATATGGGGTATCTGCGTACTCAGGAGAAAATGCACGATACATTTTATGATGCATTTTTCCTGATACCCTTGTGATAAAAAAAGCTACCTGGTTGAAGCAACAGTTTTGTGGTAAAAACAAATTTTTTTCTTTTCACGGCTCAACGTTATAAATTTCTGTGAAGCCACCAGGGGTTCAAAGTGCACATCAAACATCTAGAAAAAATATTTGAGGGCTCTAGTTTCCAAAATGGGGTCACTTATGGGGGAGCTCCATTGTTTAGGCACCTCGGGGAGTCTTCAAACCCGACATGGCGTCTGCTAATGAGTGCAGCTAATTTTGCACTCAAAAATTCAAATGGCGCTCCTTGCCTTCCGAGTCCTGCTGTGTGCCCAAACATTTGATTTCCACCACATATGGGGTATCTGCGTACTCAGGAGAAAATGCACGATACATTTTATGATGCATTTTTCCTGATACCCCTTGTGAAAATACTAATTTTTATGGCTAAAGTAACATTTTTGTGTTAAAAAAGTAAAATTTTCATTTTTTCGTCTACATTGCTTTGGTTGCTGTGAAGCTCCTAAAGGGTTAATAAACTTCTTGGATGTGGTTTTGAGCAGAGTGAGGGGTGCAGATTTTAGAATTGGGTCACTTTTGGGTATTTTCTGTCGCCTAGGTTTCTCAAATCACTCCAAATGTGATGTGGTACCTAAAAAATTTTTTTTTGTAAATTTTGTTGGAAAAATGAGAAATTGGTGATGAACTTTGAACCCTTCTAACTTCCTAACGGAATTTTTTTTTTTTTCAAAAATTGCGCTGGTGTAAAGTAGACATGTGGGAAATGTTATTTAGTAACTTTTTTGTGTGACATATCTCTCAGATTTATGGGCAGAAAATTTCAAATTTTGAAAATTGCTAAATTTTCAAAATTTTCGCCAAATTTCCGAAATTTTCACAAATAAACGCAAAACATATCTGCCTAAATTTACCACTGACATGAAGTACAATATGTCACGAAAAAACAATCTCAGAATCGCCAGGATCCGTTGAAGTGTTCCAGAGTTATAACCTGTCAAAGTGACACTGGTCAAAATTGCAAAAAATGGCCGGGTCTTTAAGGTGAAAACAGGCTGGGGGCTGAAGGGGTTAAAGCAGCATTCACACTGCAGCCAAAGATGGGAAACTGATTTATCTAAACAGTGTCCATCACCCGATGCACGAGCAAAAAACTTTCATTCGTCAGGTGAGATGATTTTTAAGCTGACTTAAAGGGAATCTGTCACCCCAAAATGACACCTAGACTGCGGAAATATTTATATGGGGGGCATGATCTGTGGAGAAATAAACTCACCCATATAGTTCAGCTTAAAAGGAACTGGTCACAACCTTTAATATTAAACTGCTCCATTGTCTTGTTAGTCAGAAAATGTGCATCACTTAACGTTGCGTCACTAACAAGAGGGGGGGGGCAGTTTAGAATTGAAAAAGGGTGTAACAGGTTCCCTTTAATATTCACTGAAAAAGCCACATTTGATATGAAAATGAGGACATTTCTGCGCGGCCTAAGCCTGGTGCACAATACCACCGAATATAGGAAAATACTAGCCAGGCCTTTGTCTTGATTAATAGTGATCCATTGGTGAGAGTGAGCACCATAACACCAAATCTCCTGACTGCACCGCACCCAACACTGCAGCACACTCCAAGGGTCAGTGCGGGTGTGCACACAACACAGGAGGAGCACAGCGGCACATGCCAAGCATCAGTGCGGGTGTGCATCCAACACAGGAGCAGCACAGCGGCACACTCCAAGCATCAGTGCGGGTGTGCATCCAACACAGGAGGAGCACAGCGGCACACTCCAAGCGTCAGTGCGGGTGTGCATCCAACACAGGAGGAGCACAGCGGCACACTCCAAGCGTCAGTGCGGGTGTGCATCCAACACAGGAGGAGCACAGCGGCACACTCCAAGCGTCAGTGCGGGTGTGCACACAACACAGGAGGAGCACAGCGGCACACTCCAAGCGTCAGTGCGGGTGTGCACACAACACAGGAGGAGCACAGTGAGGAGGGGACACGGCGCTGTGATGTGCTGTCTGCTCACTTCAACAACCTTCCTCATTGAATCGGCAGTCAAATACAGGCAGCAACCAGGTGTCAGAACGTACCTGCATCACATTACAGGCGCACCCACGCGGACACTGCAGTCACATTGCAGGCGCACCCACGCGGACACTGCAGTCACATTGCAGGCGCACCCACGCGGACACTGCAGTCACATTGCAGGCGCACCTACGCGGACACTGCAGTCACATTGCAGGCGCACCCACGCGGACACTGCAGTCACATTGCAGGCGCACCCACGCGGACACTGCAGTCACATTGCACGCGCACCCACGCGGACACTGCAGTCACATTGCATGCGGACACTGCATGCGGACACTGCAGTCACATTGCATGCGGACACTGCAGTCACATTGCATGCGGACCCACGCGGACACTGCAGTCACATTGCATGCACACCCACACGGACACTGCAGTCACATTGCATGCACACCCCACGCGGACACTGCAGTCACACTGCAGGCGCACAAACGCGGACACTGCAGTCACACTGCAGGCGCATCCACGCGGACACTGCAGTCACACTGCAGGCGCACCCCACGCGGACACTGCAGTCACACCCACGCGGACACTTGGAGTGCTACTCTGCTCCTCCAGTGTCAGGACACGTGCAGAAATGCTAAGTGATTTTAGACAGCACTGACTCTCACCTAAGGACGAGGGACTGTCTTTAATATGCAAATAGGACGGTGCACATCTGCACCAAGACATCGGCCGCACCAGGGGGGGACAGAACAGTTTGCATATATATAATAAAATATTAAGTTAAAACTGTACATGCCAGAGCGACGTCCCCTGTATAAATGTGTATGCAGATTAATTGGCATTTTGGAAGTAAAAGTAAAATGTCATCGCTCTTAGCAACACATTGTCCTGCGTCTCCCAAGACTCCCCTCTTATTTGGTCTGCTGCAGCACATACTGCAATGGTGCCCGTATAGGGAATCTGTCACCAGGTTTTGCTCCCCCATCTGAGAGCAGCATAATGTAGAGACAGAGACCCTGATTCCAGCAATGTGTCACTTACTGAGCTGTTTGCTGTCATTTTCTCTGCTGCAGATCTGGCAGTTATTCAGAGCTCATGAATATGCTGGACTACCTGCAGCACACCAAGTAGTCCTGTAATGATAACTACTGCTGATTAAACAGTGATGTTATCAAAACTACACTAAGCAGCCCAGTAAGTGACAACACTGGAATCAGGATCTCTGCCCCTACATTATGCTGCTCTCAAATTAGGTGGCAAAAATCTGGTGACAGACTCATAATTCTCCTCACTAAAGAGTAACCACCCTAAGTAAGCCCAAGGCTGTGCCCAAGAATAAATAACTGCCCATCACTGAGCTCACAGCACAAAGAATGACCCCACACCGTGTCACTTACAGTATACAGCCTCCACATTCTCTCCTATAACATTTCCACTACACTGCCCCCTCACATGAAAACCCCACTGTCCTCCCCACTGAATTATACCCTCCAGACCTTCCTCACTTATGAACTATGACCTCCACTGTCCCCACCTCTCTATGCAGCCCCCACTTCACTGCCCCCCTCATGATGTCCCCCCTCTATAATGAGCCTTATGCTTCGCATTCTGTATACCCAGCCCTTCCAGGCTCCTAACTGAGCGCTCCCCATGCTGCCCCTTCTCCATATCAAGCCCCCTCCATACCAAGCCCACCATGGTTCCCCTTCCATACAGAGTACCCCCCCATGCTTTCCCATTCTCCATACCATGCCTCCCCCCATGCTACCCCATTCTCCATACCATGCCTCCCCCCATGCTACCCCATTCTCCATACCATGCCTCCCCCCATGCTACCCCATTCTCCATACCATGCCTCCCCCCATGCTACCCCATTCTCCATACCATGCCTCCCCCCATGCTACCCCATTCTCCATACCATGCCTCCCCCCATGCTACCCCATTCTCCATGCCATGCCTCCCCCCATGCTACCCCATTCTCCATACCATGCCCCCCCCATGCTACCCCATTCTCCATACCATGCCCCCCCCATGCTACCCCATTCTCCATACCATGCCTCCCCCCATGCTACCCCATTCTCCATACCATGCCCCCCCCGTGCTACCCCATTCTCCATACCATGCCTCTCATTCTCCATACTGTAACTCCCATTTGCTATACTGTCCACCACCCTCCCTCATTTTCCCTCCCCCCCCCATTTTCCCATTCTGCTCCATCCCCCCATGTTGCGCCCCCACATCATGCTTCATCCCCCCATCCTCCATGTTGCGCCCCCACATCATGCTTCATCCCCCCCATCCTCCATGTTGCGCCCCCACATCATGCTTCATCCCCCCCATCCTCCATGTTGCGCCCCCACATCATGCTTCATCCCCCCCATCCTCCATGTTGCGCCCCCACATCATGCTTCATCCCCCCCATCCTCCATGTTGCGCCCCCACATCATGCTTCATCCCCCCATCCTCCATGTTGCGCCCCCACATCATGCTTCATCCCCCCATCCTCCATGCTGCGCCCCCACATCATGCTTCATCCCCCCCATCCTCCATGCTGCGCCCCCACATCATGCTTCATCCCCCCCATCCTCCATGCTGCGCCCCCACATCATGCTTCATCCCCCCCATCCTCCATGCTGCGCCCCCACATCATGCTTCATCCCCCCCATCCTCCATGCTGCGCCCCCACATCATGCTTCATCCCCCCCATCCTCCATGCTGCGCCCCCACATCATGCTTCATCCCCCCCATCCTCCATGCTGCGCCCCCACATCATGCTTCATCCCCCCCATCCTCCATGCTGCACCCCCACATCATGCTTCATCCCCCCCATCCTCCATGCTGCGCCCCCACATCATGCTTCATCCCCCCCATCCTCCATGCTGCGCCCCCACATCATGCTTCATCCCCCCCATCCTCCATGCTGCGCCCCCACATCATGCTTCATCCCCCCATCCTCCATGCTGCGCCCCCACATCATGCTTCATCCCCCCCATCCTCCATGCTGCGCCCCCACATCATGCTTCATCCCCCCCATCCTCCATGCTGCGCCCCCACATCATGCTTCATCCTCCCCATCCTCCATGCTGCGCCCCCACATCATGCTTCATCCCCCCCATCCTCCATGCTGCGCCCCCACATCATGCTTCATCCCCCCCATCCTCCATGCTGCGCCCCCACATCATGCTTCATCCCCCCCATCCTCCATGCTGCGCCCCCACATCATGCTTCATCCCCCCCATCCTCCATGCTGCGCCCCCACATCATGCTTCATCCCCCCCCATCCTCCATGCTGCGCCCCCACATCATGCTTCATCCCCCCCATCCTCCATGCTGCGCCCCCACATCATGCTTCATCCCCCCCATCCTCCATGCTGCGCCCCCACATCATGCTTCATCCCCCCCATCCTCCATGCTGCGCCCCCACATCATACTGCATCCCCCCCCATCCTCCATGTTGCGCCCCCACATCATGTTCCATCCCCCCATCCTCCATGTTGCGCCCCCACATCCTCCATGTTGCGCCCCCACATCATGCGGCATCCCCCCCCATCCTCCATGCTGCGCCACCACATCATGCTGCATCCCCCCATCCTCCATGTTGCGCCCCCATATCATGTTCCATCCTCCCATCCTCCATGTTGCGCCCCCATATCATGTTCCATCCCCCCATCCTCCATGTTGCGCCACCACATCATGCGGCATCCCCCCCATCCTCCATGTTGCACCCCCACATCATGCTGCATCCCCCCCATCCTCCATGTTGCACCCCCACATCATGCTGCATCCCCCCCCATCCTCCATGTTGCACCCCCACATCATGCTGCATCCCCCCCATCCTCCATGTTGCGCCCCCACATCATGCTGCATCCCCCCCATCCTCCATGTTGTGCCCCCATATCATGTTCCATCCCCCCATCCTCCATGTTGCGCCCCCATATCATGTTCCATCCCCCATCCTCCATGTTGCGCCCCCATATCATGTTCCATCCCCCATCCTCCATGTTGTGCCCCCATATCATGTTCCATCCCCCCATCCTCCATGTTGCGCCCCCATATCATGTTCCATCCCCCCATCCTCCATGTTGCGCCCCCATATCATGTTCCATCCCCCCATCCTCCATGTTGCGCCACCACATCATGCGGCATCCCCCCCAGCCTCCATGTTGCGCCCCCACATCATGCTGCATCCCCCCCATCCTCCATGTTGCACCCCCACATCATGCTGCATCCCCCCCATCCTCCATGTTGCACCCCCACATCATGCTGCATCCCCCCCCATCCTCCATGTTGCACCCCCACATCATGCTGCATCCCCCCATCCTCCATGTTGCGCCCCCACATCATGCTGCATCCCCCCCATCCTCCATGTTGTGCCCCCATATCATGTTCCATCCCCCCATCCTCCATGTTGCGCCCCCATATCATGTTCCATCCCCCATCCTCCATGTTGCGCCCCCATATCATGTTCCATCCCCCCATCCTCCATGTTGCGCCCCCATATCATGTTCCATCCCCCATCCTCCATGTTGCGCCCCCATATCATGTTCCATCCCCCATCCTCCATGTTGCGCCCCCATATCATGTTCCATCCTCCATGTTGCGCCCCCATATCATGTTCCATCCCCCATCCTCCATGTTGTGCCCCCATATCATGTTCCATCCCCCCATCCTCCATGTTGCGCCCCCATATCATGTTCCATCCCCCCATCCTCCATGTTGCGCCCCCATATCATGTTCCATCCCCCTATCCTCCATGTTGCGCCCCCATATCATGTTCCATCCCCCCATCCTCCATGTTGCGCCACCACATCATGCGGCATCCCCCCCAGCCTCCATGTTGCGCCCCCACATCATGCTGCATCCCCCCCATCCTCCATGTTGCACCCCCCACATCATGCTGCATCCCCCCCATCCTCCATGTTGCACCCCCACATCATGCTGCATCCCCCCCATCCTCCATGTTGCACCCCCACATCATGCTGCATCCCCCCCCATCCTCCATGTTGCACCCCCACATCATGTTGCACCCCCCCCATCCTCCATGTTGCACCCCCACATCATGCTGCATCCCCCCCCATCCTCCATGTTGCACCCCCACATCATGCTGCATCCCCCCCATCCTCCATGTTGCGCCCCCACATCATGCTGCATCCCCCCCATCCTCCATGCTGCACCCCCACATCATGCTTCATCCCCCCCATCCTCCATGCTGCGCCCCCACATCATGCTTCATCCCCCCCATCCTCCATGCTGCGCCCCCACATCATGCTTCATCCCCCCCATCCTCCATGCTGCGCCCCCACATCATGCTTCATCCCCCCATCCTCCATGCTGCGCCCCCACATCATGCTTCATCCCCCCCATCCTCCATGCTGCGCCCCCACATCATGCTTCATCCCCCCCATCCTCCATGCTGCGCCCCCACATCATGCTTCATCCTCCCCATCCTCCATGCTGCGCCCCCACATCATGCTTCATCCCCCCCATCCTCCATGCTGCGCCCCCACATCATGCTTCATCCCCCCCATCCTCCATGCTGCGCCCCCCACATCATGCTTCATCCCCCCCATCCTCCATGCTGCGCCCCCACATCATGCTTCATCCCCCCCATCCTCCATGCTGCGCCCCCACATCATGCTTCATCCCCCCCATCCTCCATGCTGCGCCCCCACATCATGCTTCATCCCCCCCATCCTCCATGCTGCGCCCCCACATCATGCTTCATCCCCCCCATCCTCCATGCTGCGCCCCCACATCATGCTTCATCCCCCCCATCCTCCATGCTGCGCCCCCACATCATACTGCATCCCCCCCCATCCTCCATGTTGCGCCCCCACATCATGTTCCATCCCCCCATCCTCCATGTTGCGCCCCCACATCCTCCATGTTGCGCCCCCACATCATGCGGCATCCCCCCCCCATCCTCCATGCTGCGCCACCACATCATGCTGCATCCCCCCCATCCTCCATGTTGCGCCCCCATATCATGTTCCATCCTCCCATCCTCCATGTTGCGCCCCCATATCATGTTCCATCCCCCCCATCCTCCATGTTGCGCCCCCATATCATGTTCCATCCCCCCCATCCTCCATGTTGCGCCCCCATATCATGTTCCATCCCCCCATCCTCCATGTTGCGCCACCACATCATGCGGCATCCCCCCCATCCTCCATGTTGCACCCCCACATCATGCTGCATCCCCCCAATCCTCCATGTTGCACCCCCACATCATGCTGCATCCCCCCCCATCCTCCATGTTGCACCCCCACATCATGCTGCATCCCCCCCATCCTCCATGTTGCGCCCCCACATCATGCTGCATCCCCCCCATCCTCCATGTTGTGCCCCCATATCATGTTCCATCCCCCCATCCTCCATGTTGCGCCCCCATATCATGTTCCATCCCCCATCCTCCATGTTGCGCCCCCATATCATGTTCCATCCCCCATCCTCCATGTTGTGCCCCCCATATCATGTTCCATCCCCCCATCCTCCATGTTGCGCCCCCATATCATGTTCCATCCCCCCATCCTCCATGTTGCGCCCCCATATCATGTTCCATCCCCCCATCCTCCATGTTGCGCCACCACATCATGCGGCATCCCCCCCAGCCTCCATGTTGCGCCCCCACATCATGCTGCATCCCCCCCATCCTCCATGTTGCACCCCCACATCATGCTGCATCCCCCCCATCCTCCATGTTGCACCCCCACATCATGCTGCATCCCCCCCCATCCTCCATGTTGCACCCCCACATCATGCTGCATCCCCCCCCATCCTCCATGTTGCGCCCCCACATCATGCTGCATCCCCCCCATCCTCCATGTTGTGCCCCCATATCATGTTCCATCCCCCCATCCTCCATGTTGCGCCCCCATATCATGTTCCATCCCCCATCCTCCATGTTGCGCCCCCATATCATGTTCCATCCCCCCATCCTCCATGTTGCGCCCCCATATCATGTTCCATCCCCCATCCTCCATGTTGCGCCCCCATATCATGTTCCATCCCCCATCCTCCATGTTGCGCCCCCATATCATGTTCCATCCTCCATGTTGCGCCCCCATATCATGTTCCATCCCCCATCCTCCATGTTGTGCCCCCATATCATGTTCCATCCCCCCATCCTCCATGTTGCGCCCCCATATCATGTTCCATCCCCCCATCCTCCATGTTGCGCCCCCATATCATGTTCCATCCCCCCATCCTCCATGTTGCGCCCCCATATCATGTTCCATCCCCCCATCCTCCATGTTGCGCCACCACATCATGCGGCATCCCCCCCAGCCTCCATGTTGCGCCCCCACATCATGCTGCATCCCCCCCATCCTCCATGTTGCACCCCCACATCATGCTGCATCCCCCCCATCCTCCATGTTGCACCCCCACATCATGCTGCATCCCCCCCATCCTCCATGTTGCACCCCCACATCATGCTGCATCCCCCCCCATCCTCCATGTTGCACCCCCACATCATGCTGCATCCCCCCCATCCTCCATGTTGCACCCCCACATCATGCTGCATCCCCCCCATCCTCCATGTTGCACCCCCACATCATGCTGCATCCCCCCCATCCTCCATGTTGCGCCCCCACATCATGCTGCATCCCCCCCATCCTCCATGTTGTGCCCCCATATCATGTTCCATCCCCCCATCCTCCATGTTGCGCCCCCATATCATGTTCCATCCCCCCATCCTCCATGTTGCGCCACCACATCATGCGGCATCCCCCCCAGCCTCCATGTTGCGCCCCCACATCATGCTGCATCCCCCCCATCCTCCATGTTGCACCCCCACATCATGCTGCATCCCCCCATCCTCCATGTTGCACCCCCACATCATGCTGCATCCCCCCCCATCCTCCATGTTGCACCCCCACATCATGCTGCATCCCCCCCCATCCTCCATGTTGCACCCCCACATCATGCTGCATCCCCCCCATCCTCCATGTTGCGCCCCCACATCATGCTGCATCCCCCCCATCCTCCATGTTGTGCCCCCATATCATGTTCCAACCCCCCATCCTCCATGTTGCGCCCCCATATCATGTTCCATCCCCCATCCTCCATGTTGTGCCCCCATATCATGTTCCATCCTCCCATCCTCCATGTTGCGCCCCCATATCATGTTCCATCCCCCCATCCTCCATGTTGCGCCCCCATATCATGTTCCATCCCCCCATCCTCCATGTTGCGCCCCCATATCATGTTCCATCCCCCCATCCTCCATGTTGCGCCCCCATATCATGTTCCATCCCCCCATCCTCCATGTTGCGCCCCCCCCCCCCGGGTTGCTTGTTCGGCGCTGTCTTCGGCTGTAAAGCGCTTACCTGCTCCAGGCGGCATCTCCGGCGGCTGCACCTCCCGTTCTCCGCGGTGGTGGTGGCGGCGGCGGCAGGATCTCACATCTTCCTCGGCGGCGGCTCCATGTCCCGTCCTCCTCTGCGCGGCGCTGCCTCACGCTCCTGTGACCTCTGCACAGTGAGCGCACGGCAGCACGTCGGGGCGGGGAGCTGATTACAGCTCCTCTGACCCCGGAAGTAAGTGCCGGCACGCTCACAGTTTCATTTATATTCGCGTGTTATAGACGCGACTATAAATGACTGTGCGCCCCCTCCCTCCTCCAAAAAGGCGCCGGATTTAATAAAGAGTTTGGAGGAGGGAGGAAGATTTAAAAAAAAAAAATTTTTTTTTTTTTTTTTTTTTTTTTAAATTTTGGTTTGGGCGCCGCCCCCCTGGAAGGCGCCGCCCTAGGCACGTGCCCTCAAGTGCCTAATGGCAAATACGGCCCTGTCGCAGGTGTACTTTTTTCAGTTGCTCCAGATGATTTATACACTTGGAATATTTTTGGATATTTGCTGATGCCGAGTGCCAGTTTGAAGGTGAGGTAGAGACACTCAACTCCACGTCCCATTTATTCATATAAGGACATTTTTGCTCTTCGGGGGGGTTATTGAGCCATTTGTATGTCGAGGAGATACCTTTGGATTTAATTATCTTTTTAAATACCAAAGCTTTTGTTGTAGGTAACAGAGGCTTTGACTTTGGAGGAAATTTAGAGGCCAGAAAATGACTAATTTGGATGTGTTGATAGAAACAGCCCTTTAAAGAGGGGTGTTCCCGTACTATTTCATTAAAGGGGTTAACACCCAAATCAGAGTATAGATCCGCCAGCACTGTAATGCCCGATCCCTCCCACCTGGCCAGATTCAAAAAGGGGATTTGAGATTCCAACGACTTGAGGGAAATCTCTGAAAGAGGAATCTGAATCTTATGAATCAAGTCATTTCGCCAGACCTCCAGGGAGGCTGACATGGTGGGAACACACGGGGAGAACCGTGAACGGCTCAAATATTCTGCTTCCATCATTCTTCTGACCGAGCCCTGGCGGGACAGGAAATTTTCAATCTGAGCCCACTATGTGAATTACCTGCACGCCACCATTCCTTTAGTGATTCAATTAGTAAGGCTTTATAATATGCCGTTGTGTTTGGGGTGCCCAATCCCCCTAAGTCATATGGGGGGTATAACACTTTACCTGCGACCCTAGCCCTTTTATTACCCCAGACAAATTTGTTAGTCAACGATTGAAGTTTCATCAGGGTTTTGTGAGAAATTTTGATGGGAAGGCATCTGAGCACATACAATATTTTGGGTAAGAAAACCATTTTAAAGGACTGTATCCTGGCCATCCAGGACAATGATATTTTTTCATACCTTCCCAATTCCTTTTCTAAATTTTGGATCAGAGGTTCCAAATTTTCTTTAATTAACATCTGCGATGGTGTCAGCTTAATACCCAAATAAGGTATCCCCCTGTCGCACCATTTGAATTGAAAGGCCCCCTCCAGCGCACTCCTGGCCTCCGCCGGTACATTAAACGGCAGTATCAAAGACTTTGCCGCATTAAGCTTATAATACGACACTTTAGAAAAGTTTGATAATGTTTTCACCACTGCTGGAATCGACACTGCAAGGTTAGAACAGGAAATTATCACATCGTCTGCGTATAAACCAAGTTTATGTTCAAATTCCCCAACTCTTATACCAGAAATGGCTATGTTTTTTCGTATAGCTTCCGCCAGAGGTTCTACCACTAAAGCAAAAATAGCGGGAGACAATGGACACCCCTGGCGGGTGCCATTACTTATTTGAAATTTAGATGACAGAAACCCCGATGCCAACACTGACGCATTTGGGTAAGAGTAGAGGGCTTGAATGGATGACTTGATGTTCCCCAAGAACCCGAATTTTGTTAGAACTCTCTCCAGGTATCCCCAGTGCACCCTGTCAAAGGCTTTTTCAGCATCAAGAGACAGGAATGCACTGGGTTCACCCGATATCTCCACCAGTCCAATCAAGTCAAGCATCCGTCTGGTGCCATCCTTAGATTGCCTCCCTGTCACAAACCCAACTTGATCTGGAGCCACTAAGGTCGGGATCACTTTATGAAGTCTATCTGCCACTAGTTTGGCATAAATTTTAACATCACAATTTAGGAGTGAGATGGGCCTAAAATTACCCGGGGTGTCTGCAGGTTTCCCTGGCTTGGGTAGCGTGATAATTATCGCTTCTAAGTTGTCTGGAGAAATTGACCCTTTATTTTGCCAAAAATTGAAGGTTTTTGACATAAAGGGGGACAGAGTGGATGTAAATTGTTTGTAATATTCGTATGGCAGCCCATCGGGGCCCGGGGCAGAGTTAGACTTAGTCATTTTGATGGCACCTAGGATTTCATGTGTAGTAAAGGGAAGATTAAGTTCCTCTAATTGCTCATCTGAGACCCGGGGAAGATCCAGGGTGTCTAGGAAACCCTGTATATCCACTTGAGTCGGCTGTGACGTATTGGAATCATATTTTAGATTATACAGGGCCTCATAGTATTTCGCAAATGCTTCTGCTATTTCAATGGGATGTCTAGTGATTGTTCCGTTTGGGTCCCTCAGGAATTCTATTTTAGATTGGATCTCACGTTTTTTCGTCCTTCTTGCCAATAAGGACCCCGCTCTATCCCCCATAGCATAAAATGTCGATCTATTTTTTTTAAGATTATGTTCGTATTTTTGCAGGAGTAGGGATCTTAGTTGGAATCTATGGGTTACAATTTCTTTAGTCAAGTTAGGGGATGCTTTGGCTTTATTCAGGGATTCAAGGTGATGAATACGGGTTAATATATATTTAATATCTGCGTCTTTTTTCCGTTTTTGGATGGAGGCTATTTTTATGAGCTGCTCTCTGACTACGGCTTTATGAGCAGCCCACAGGGTCTCGTCAGAAATTTCCCCATTATTATTAAGTTTAAAATATTCTGTTAACACTGACTCTACTTCATCATGTACCTTCTGCCTACCAAGCAAGCTGGTATTCAGTCTCCACCTAGGGGAATTTTGAACATTAAAGCTACCCTGAACAGACAAAGAGATCGGCGCATGATCTGTCCAAGTAATTAAACCAATATCAGCTGCCACACAATTACTTATAGATTTGCTGTCGACCAAAAAAAAAATCAATTCTACTGTATGAGCGGTGCCTGGAAGAGAAGAACGTATAGTCTCGTTCTGATGCGTGCAAATATCTCCAGATGTCATGAAAATGGAATTCATTGATGAGATGCTTAAGTTCCTTAGCATGTGGGATGCTGGTGTTGGAGCAATCCATGGAGCGTATTACAGGTATATTAAAGTCTCCACAGATGATTTCCGCCCCTGTGGCAGTATCTTTGAATGCTTGGAAAAATTTCCTAGCAAAGTTCAATTGTGATGAATTTGGGGAGTAGACCGTTGCCAAGGTATAAGGGACGCTGTTGATATAACAAGACAAAATAATATATCTTCCATCCGCTCCATAACTGACATTTATCAATTTAAAGGCCACTGAGTTCTTTATTAAAATGGCCACTCCTCCTCTTTTTTTTGAGTCATTAGCAAAAAAGGTGTGTTGGAAGCTTGGATGAAGTAGCCGTTTATTATCTGTGGAAAGAAGGTGGGTCTCCTGAATGCACACTATATCACAGTTAGATGCCTTGACCTCTCTCCACATCATTGACCTTTTTGCTGGGGAGTTGAGTCCGTTCACATCCCCTGCGTAACTTCAACTTCGTCACTGATTCTTGCACATTATTGTCAAGAATCTGCTGACACTGAGTTGAATCCATACGACCCTCAACTTTAACAAGATTCCCGGTGCCGGCATTGCCCACACAGCCCCAAAGCATGATGGAACCTCCACCAAATTTTACTGTGGGTAGCAAGTGCTTTTCTTGGAATGCCGTGGTTTTTTGCCTCCATGCATAACGCCTTTTTGTATGACCAAACAACTCAATCTTTGTTTCATCAGTCCACAGGACCTTCTTCCAAAATGTAACAGGCTTGTCCAAATGTGCTTTTGCATACCTCAGGCGACTCTGTTTGTGGCGTGCTTGCAGAAACGGCTTCTTTCGCATCACTCTCCCATACAGCTTCTCCTTGTGCAACGTGCGCTGTATTGTTGACCGATGCATATTGACACCATCTGCAGCAAGATGATGCTGCAGGTCTTTGGAGGTGGTCTGTGGATTGCCCTTGACTGTTCTCACCATTCTTCTTCTCTGCCTTTCTGATATTTTTCTTGGCCTGCCACTTCTGGGCTTAACGAGAACTGTACCTGTGTTCTTCCATTTCCTTACTATGTTCCTCACAGTGGAAACTGACAGTTTAAATCTCTGAGACAACTTTTTG
Organism: Anomaloglossus baeobatrachus; assembly: GCF_048569485.1. NCBI lineage: Eukaryota > Metazoa > Chordata > Amphibia > Anura > Aromobatidae > Anomaloglossus > Anomaloglossus baeobatrachus. Next base: position 80,743,925 of record NC_134360.1, read on the forward strand.
TATCCTTCCCCTGAACAACTATGTTGAATAATCTTTGTTTTCAGATCATTTGAGAGTTGTTTTGAGGAGCCCATGATGCCACTCTTCATAGGAGATTCAAATAGGAGAACAACTTGCAAGTGGCCACCTTAAATACCATTTCTCATGATTGGATACACCTGCCTATGAAGTGCAAAGCTCAATGAGGTTACAAAACCAATTTAGTGCTTTAGTAAGTCAGTAAAAAGTAGTTAGGAGTGTTCAAATCAAGAAATTGATAAGGGTGCCCATACTTTTGCACCAGTCAAATTTTGTTGAAATGCGGATTGCACATTTTCTGTTAGTACAATAAACCTCATTTCAATCCAGAAATATTACTCAAAAACCCAAATTGTTAAAAGAAAAAAGGTTAACATTAATAGGGGTGCCCAAACTTTTTCATATGACTATAGATAGCTGTTCAAGGCCCCCCCAGACTAATATTGATTGTCTGTCGTAAGGATATGCAACCAATTTTAAAGAACTGTAAAACCCATGAAGGGGTTTTTCAATTTCAGAAAAATCTTGTCTCCAGACACAATGTTATAAAAACAACCTATGTTTTACTCGCCCTTCTCAGATTCAGTACTAAGACTCCACCGCCGCTCCCAGGGCCTGTTATTGCTTACAGCACTGATGTCACATTGAGACAGCTGCAGCCAATCAGTGAGCTCAGTGGCTCTGAGCATCTTGTGCTATTTACACAGTGAGTATGATTGGCTGCAGCGCTGACGATGTTACCTACAGTGCAGACAGTATCAGACACCGGAGATGCAGCACTGGACCTGGGGAGGCAGAGTAAAGCACAGTTTCTTTTCAAAATAAACTGCACCTAAACATTGAGGCTTCCTAGACCTTTTAATAACTTGTAGTAAATGTAAGTAGTCGTATACTGGCTGCAAGTTACATCTAGCAAAGTTCCTTATTGTCGTGCATCTTATGTGGCATGCAATCATCACTGCCATCTTTATACCAATATCACATAAATGGCTTCTGAATATTATATGGCTACTTAATCTTTTACTAGATGGGTCTCATCATTGGTCCCATTTTATGCCATTTTTAAAAAATAATCTGTCGCCAGGTTCATTTTTCCCAATCTAAGGGCAACAGAAATTAGGGACAAATACCCCCTAATTCCAGCGATGTATTACCAACTCTCCCTTTTTCTATAGTTTTGATAAAATAATTTATTTATTTACTGCAGCTCTGCTAGTCTTCTCAATGTTCAGCTCTGTATAACACCTCCAACCCCATTGATTGACAGCTTTATGTATACACTGTTCATAGGCAGAAAGCTGTCAATCAGTGGTGGGGAAAAAACATGAATATGGAGGACTATATAATAAGAGCTTATTACTGAGAGGGTTAGAAGAGCTGCAGTAGATAAAATAGTGATTTTATCAAGGTACCGTCATTGGTCCCATTTTATACCATTTTTAAAAGGAATCTGTCACCAGGTTCATTCTTCCCAATCTAAAGGCAACATAAGTTAGGGACAAAGACCCCCGATTCCAGCAATGTATCACTAACTCTGCTTTTTTCTACAGTTTTGATAAAATCATTGATTTATCTACTGCAGCTCTGCTAGTCTTCTCAATGCTGAGCTCAGTATAACCCCTCCCACCCCATTGTTTGACAGCTGTCTGGCATCTTTCTGCCTATGTACAGTGTATACAATCAGTGGTGGGGGCAAAAACATGGGAATATTGAGGACTACATAACAGACGCTTATTACAGAAAGGACTAGAAGAGATGCAGGAGATAAAACAGTGATTTTATCAAAACTACAAAAAGAATACCAGTAATGTTGTTAAACCACATTTTCTTTCTTACAACCATAGGGCGACCTGTGCAGCCTGCAACCACTTCTGTCATTAGTGTCGCCCAAGACTGTACACACGAGACACTTCTACACATATACACACCTATATTGTCTCACCGATTTTAGGAAGGTCTCTCGATTTTTCCAGGCCAGGTCAGTGTTTTTGCTGAACTTTTCTTCTTTCTGTATCAAAAATGTAAAATATTTCAAGACTATTCTAGAAACCAGTTTATGTTTTGTTTTAAAAAAAAAACACTTTAAGAAGAAAACGAAGTGAATCACCTAATCACGAGGCTGAGACACAGCAGAGGGGGCAGTAGATCGGTCAGAACAGTGCCGCAGTGATTACACTACTGGCTACAGAGTATGAGTACTCATAGTATGTGACGTTCTGCATGAAAGCCGGTATTATGTGTCTTGTGATGTTTTCTACATTCTCTGCATTGCACTTTACAAGATAAACATGGAAAATAAACTTTACATTTCAAATGATTATGAGCTGATATGGTCAGAGTCATATCAAAAAACTGCGTAAATCAAATGAACAGGTGAATCTAAGAAACTTTGTTACATTGTTATTAAAGAAATATACTTCTTTCTCCATTCTGCACACAGAAGAAAAAAAATCTCAAATCTAACTTGGTCACAATATACGGAAAGCAAGCCCAGTGAGGTGCCAGATTACAGAGCCACATTGAAGTCTATGGAGAGGGTAAAAGACGGAGAGAGAGAGGAGCATTCAGCAAAGTGAGACCATCCAAACACAGGCAGGTCCACATAATTTGGGGCTAAAGCAACATTTTTATGGAAACAAATTTATTTTTTTATTTCCACAGTCAATGTTATAAAATTTCATGAAGCACCTGCGAGTTCATGGTGCTCACCATACTTCTAGATAAATTCTAGTAGTGGATGTAGTTTCAAAAAATGGGGTCACTTGTGGGGGATTTCAACACTTTAAGCACATCAGGGGCTCTGCAAAAGCGTAATGGCATCTGCTATATATTCCAGCTAATTTTGCACTCCAAAAGTCAAATGGCGCTTCTTCCCTTCCTGATCTGGTGTGTGCCCATATAGTAGTTTTCCACCACATATGGGTGGTGAGACTAGAGAGGCTGCAGCACTGCACTACATAATATCAGTTGTCTTGAAACCTGAAGTAACACTTTGTACCACACCTGTGCCTTTTTGGGAATATTGATGTCATAATATAGATCTCTTGCTCAGGGCTCCCATCTACTGGGCAGACTGACTCTCCCTCTGGGGGACCCTTCTCATCCGTCCATTACAAGGACAACTCAGTTATTTCAGTGGGCTCTGTATAATGCAGAATGTACCCTGTAGGGCATTAGTCAGGCTGATCATCTAGATGTCGCTTTACCTTCCATCACATACAAACCTTATCTTGTGATCCCACAGGTCTCAGTATTTTTTCCCGATCCATCCACTCGGGCTCCCGAAATGCTGCTCGACCCTAACGAGGACAGAATTTATTTGTCTGATATACCGTTCTATTATGTAAGGTAATGGAAGCAAAATTATATACTGTATTACCAAGATTAGAGTTATGATTCATATTTACTATATGAAATCAACATATTTTTTTACATAGCCAAAACATAAAAGTTACTATAGCTTTACCTGAGCCCCAGTCCGGTACGGGGAGGGGTCCCGGCTCCTAGTATGTGCTGCTTTTGTACCACTGAACTCCTGTGTGAGGAGACACATTTGTGATCAATATAAAAAGCTCCACATTACTTCATAATGTACCTGAAGTACATAAGCAATAACATCTGTTGTATTGTGATAGCCTAAGTTAGTATCTTGTAGTCAGTGGAATATTATATAAAGCACTTACTGGTATGTGTGGTGTCATCTACCATATGCACAGCCCAGTTCATGATCAGCGGGCCTTTTGGTTCTATATACGAATATTTTTGCTATATTCATATATATATTTTTTACCATATATATATATATTTTCATCTTTATCACATTATCTTTTATAGATTTAATCACACAGTTGTTGGATACGGTTTTAATTTTTAATTTCATAACAATAATTCAATCACACATATTACATGTTTTTATATGCAATAGATACATAGGTTTTTATTAATTCATGATCGGGTTTTTCACCTTGATCTAATTTTTTCTTCATCTCAATTATTCATTTATTTATTAATGAATATGAATCCCCCCCCCTTTCTTTTTTCAGCCCTCCACTTTGAATACACTCCTGGGCATGCGCTCTGCCTTTTTCCCATGCCTTTGAACTCCTTTCACCTCATCTTACGTAAAAAAATAAAAAAATAAAAAAAGAGATTTGTTGTCCTTTGCTATTTTGTCCTGAGGAAGGAAGCTGTGTCTTCCGAAACGCGTTGACCTATGCATCATTAAAACAACATTAATCTCCTAATCCCATGAACGACTAGTCATTGGCGCGGCTTGGATACCCGATTCTATTACTCTCTGTTATATGCACAGCCCAGGAAAGACTTCAGTGTACACCCAGGAGGCAGAACAATAATATTTCATGAATGAAATACTATTTATATATAATAACACAGGTCTACAAGGGTAAAATTGTTTGAAAAGTAAGAGGTGATTTTTATATACTTTTGATCTCTGAAGTCAGAAAAAATTCCATCACTTACACATTTTTCACAAGTACTGACTCCGTATAACCAACGAGTCACAGCTTTTTTCACAGCTTAAATGAAATGATTTAGTCAGGGATTAAAGTAAAGTAAAGGACTGCAGTAATGTGCCCATCCTGTAGTAATGTGCCCATCCTGTAGTAATGTGCCCATCCTGTAGTAATGTCTCCATCCTGTGGTAATGAACACTGAATCCTCAAACTATACCCTTAATCAGCATAGGGTTATTAATGCAAACACAATTTGTCCTAAGGGCAACTAGAGGTACCCTAACTAAAGGTTAATAAAACTTGACTTTTATTCCCAAATATAAACAGAACAGATCAATCTAAAAATATCGGCAAGTAGAACAACCTTATGCATGTACTAAGTAATGTATCCGTCCGCAGACCAGATGCTATAAGAAAGTGGACACCTGTCCTACAATGTTATCAGATCGGTATTGTCCTACTCTGCCTATAAAAAGCTAGCCTCCCCAACATGTTTCACCATGTCTGGCTTCATCAGGGGGCCGAGGCTATAAGGTCTTAGAGCCTCAGCCCCCTGATGCTATATGCCCCCTGATGTTCTACTTTAAAATTTTCTGGGAGTCATGGCAGCGTCGGACAATTAAACTGAGGTCTCCTAGTTGTTAAGCCTGAGTTGAGCATTGGCTGTTTTAGGTTCACTACTCTCCAGTCCAGCAGGAGTTAATTCCTGATAGCTTGTGAACTGCTGCTAGGAGCTCAGGCTGCTAAGCTGGATCCGATTTCTCGTCGCCGAATACAGCTCAGCTTTTTTTCAGCGATACCTGTCCTTTTGTGGTGAGCCAGAGCCTGGTGATCTGTTGTGTGCTTTCCTGTGTGGTGTGGAAATATCCCTGTTCTTAGTTTATTTCCTCCCTGTGTTTTTGTTCCTGGGCACTTATTGTCTCTCCCTTGTGACTGATCGCTGTGTGTATGTGTTTGGTTTTTTTTTCCCCATCTGTGGTATTTGTGAGGTTTGCAACTCCAGTCCCAGCCTTCTCCTGGGTTGGGGGAGAGGGGGTGTTAGATCAGGGTTCAGACAGGAGTTAGGGTAATGCTGGTGGTCCAGACCTCACTACCATTAAGCGTACTTCTGGGATGAGAGATAACGCAGGGTCCCTAGTCTGAGGGCCAGCTTCAGTTAACCTAACACTTCTGTGACAGCTGCTCTTCCAGCACTCCCATCGATAGGCTGTGACCGACTCCTGCAGTAGATGAGTGTGAAGAGTGTGCAGAGAACAGCAGCACAGCTATCTCTGTGCAATGTGGACGTCATGCTGGTGGTAGAGCAATGTAAATAATGTAGGCAATGTGATTGTTAGTACTTACTAACTATAACATAATACAAATATAGGATGTCTTTCTCATCTCCACTGGATTCTGTACTTATCGACATTGTGCTGCTGCCTGTCTCTAAACCTTTGAGCTATGAAAAGAAAGAATTCAATTTATTTTACTTGACATAGTGTGAAACTGGAGACAATAGATATAGGTGACCTCCAGCCAAAGATTGCACCTTCACAAAACAATTCTGATGCCTTTACTATTTGGCTACAGGAAAAATATAACTATACAATATTAGCCAATAGATAGAAAAACAACAAAAAAATAGGGGCTGATACCTTTTAATAGCAAGTGGACAAAGTGATAACAAATGGCAGCTTTCAAGACTACTAAGCTCTGTTCAGAGAGACCCAAGTCTCAAAAATGTGCAATTTGTCATCACTAAAAAGAGCAAATAAATTAGAGTGCTGTTGAATTCTACTTGACTTTTACAAAAATCTGCATTCTCCAAAATATAGATTTTATTGTAATTAGCTTCTGCGCTTTTTTCAAACTGTAAAAGGCTATCAATTTTTAAAAATAAAGAAAGAAAATCCTTGTATTCACCTTACCGCCACCTCCTCGGCCCTACACTCCTCACCGCCACCTGTCTAGTCTTTCCCGCAGTTTCAGATCGCCGACGCTTGTGCTTTAATTACAGGGCCTCTCATGCTGGGCTGGGACTTCTAGAAGTATCTGCCCAGTGTGAGAGGAACAGGGATTTAAAGAGGGTGTCAACTACTTTTGTGACGCTCCTGGACTATCAGGTCGTCACAGGGTACTGCATGCTCTTTCCCTTTAAGTGCGGTATTCAAATCCCTCATGGTTCTGGGTCCCCATCTTACAGTGCTGCCTCCAAGAGCAAATCAAATCCTAGATACACCCAGCACCACACCCACCAGGCACACCAGTGGGCGGCTTGAGCGGAATAGGGTCGCCCACCTAGGGGTCAGGAAGGGGAGGTGAGGAGTGTTGAGCAGTGGAGTTGAGTCGAGGAGAGAAGTGAAGTGGAGTAGTAAGGTGGAGGAGGTTGGGAGTAGTGGCTCCCAGGAGAAGCTTACTAGGTTGCAGAAGGTGGTCTGGACCTAGAGGAGTCAGACCCCCGGTCGCAGGGGATTGAGGCTAGGTGCCTGGGACCTGTCAAAGAGGATGGTCAGCAGCCTGGTCCTATCACCGGTCCGGGACCAAAGGCACGGCGGGGTACACGGACCCTAGGTCGGGGAGAAGCTTCAGGCAACCCGGAAATTAGCCTGAGGAAAACGGAGCCTTTATGGACTGTTCCCACTAGCTCCAGAATCAGGGCACTAGCGCAACAAGGGGGATAGGGCCTTCCATACAAGCGGCCCACTAAAATCCCGAACGTGAGCCATGATAGCAGGCTCCCACACTTAGCTATAGTGGGGAGCGGGGCCCAGCAAGTTCCAGTCTACTGGGCCACTACGGTGAATTTACACTTTGTACCAGGAGGCAGTTCACGAATCACCAGGCAGCACTGCAGGTGACGGGACCCGGACGAGCTCCACTTGAGAGGCAGCGGCACCCAGAGGCTTGGTTAACCCAGTTTTCAGCGTCTGCTTATTGACTGAGTGAGTACCTGAGTGATTTCCACTTCACGGCACCCCAACAGCACCATCCAGAGTCCCGGGGCCTACCCCTACCTGTGGAGGGCAACGACACCTTGCTGCCCCACTCCATCACCCCGGGTACTCAACGGCAGCGGCGGTACTCCCAGTTACCGCACACCACGTGTGGAGTCACGAACTATAACTCCCCTGTAAATATCCCCCTTTTTACTTTAGAGTGTGGCCCCTAAGCCCCCGGGTCCGGAGACCCTTGTGAGACTGTGACCGGGGTTATCTATGACGGCCGGTATGTCTCGCCCCGGTTGTGCTCACTCCATGATAGAAAGTAAATCCACTCTAGGGTTAATGCTGTTTCCCTACAGGCTGAAGGAAGGGTTAAATAGAATCAGGAACAAGGGCAGGTGTGCCGGGTGTGAGGGAGTGAACACATCTCCCTGAGTTCTCTGCTGGAGAGGCACATGTATATTGGTGTGGACTTTTGTTTGGACATTAAACCGTGTGCTGTGAACCTTAATGCCTGGATCCCGTGTCTTCTGCTGCGCAGCCGACCGTGCTACCTCACATATGGTGGAGAATCGGCGGGCATCCCAGCCAGTGAGGTGTAGCTTCCTTTTCTGGTGACCCGGTAGCACATGTCCTGGATTCAAGCGGCTATACTACGGCCCAAACCCAGCGACAACATGGAGGAAATACTAAAGCAGCAGCAACAGATCAATGCACACCTGCTCCAATCCTTGAAATCGCAGGACCAAAGACACCAAGAACTGCTGGTTCAGGCCAATGCACGTCAGCAGCAAGCCTTACAATTGCAGGAACAAAGAAAGACATCAAGAACAGATGCTTCTCCTGGCCAAGTCGATCCGTGCTGGACCGGCAGCAACAACCCCGGGACTGGGTGATGACGGCAGCGTCCGGAAAGCGGTGAGACAAGCGTTGCAAAAGATGACCCCGGGGGATGATGTGGAAGCGTTCCTGGCGGTGTTTGAGCGGGTGGCCGAGCGGGAAAAGCTGCCGACCCCCCAGTGGGCTGAGGTATTGTCGCCCTATCTGACGGGGGAATCCCAAAAAGCGTACCTGGACCTCTGTACCGAGGACGCCATTGACTATGTGACCCTAAAAGCCGAAATACTGGCACGGTTGGGGGTGAATACCTATGTACGGGCTCAGCGGGTAAATCAGTGGTTCTATGAGGAAGCCAAACCCGTACGCTCCCAGGCCTATGACTTGTTGCATCTTGTAAAAAAGTGGTTACAGCCTGACACTCTGAGCCCGGCGCAGATGGTGGAAAGGGTAGTAGTGGATCGTTTTGTGCGCACTTTACCCGTCACCGTTCAACGGTGGGTAGGACAGGGTGACCCGAGTACCCTGGACCAATTAGTGTCCCTGGTAGAGCGGCATGTGGCTACGCAGGACTTGATACGGGACACTGAGACTTTGCGTACCGCCCGTCGGTCCGGCCCCTCCAAGCCTAGGGCCAAGGACCCACCGCTGACAACGGTGCAGGAGTCCCCTACCGTCCCTTCTGAGGCCACGGCCGCCATTCCTGAGGTCCGGAAGGTTCTGTACCCTAAACGACAACCCGTCAAGGGGGTTTCCGTCCCCATTAGATGTTGGCGATGCCAGCGGGTGGGACATATGGAAGCCCAGTGTCCACTCACCACGGAGCCCATGGATTGTGGGGTTACCCGGCGGGGTTCAATGTATGCTCAGGTGGTGTGTACCGCTGACCTGGTCTCCCCAGAGACTGAGCCCCACTTGTGCCAAATACAGGTGAATGGATGTCCGGTTACAGGATTGTTGGATTCCGGAAGCTTAGTGACCCTTGTGCGATCCACCTTGAGGGCTAAAGTAAAGGCCACAGGACGTACCGTGGGGGTGGTTTGCATACATGGGGACCGCCGAGACTATCCCACAGGGATTGTCACCATCACAGCACCTTGCGGTCAGGTGCAACATGAGGTGGGACTTCTTAACACTCTTCCCTATGACGTGATCCTAGGAAGGGATCTGCCCTATTTTTGGACTTTATGGAAGGGACCCCCTAAGTCTCCTCAGATATTGGTCAGTCCGGGACCTGAGCCCTACAATCCTGAATCCGGGACACCTGCCGTAGGGGTCCCCATGATAGGGACAGAATGTGAACCCGATAGGTCGCCCCTAGAGGTATTGGCAGGAGAGGCTGAGACGGTCGAACCCATCCCGGAGTTGGAGGCGTCCCCGGATACGTTGGGACTGCCCAACTCCAGGACCCTACATTAATACATGCCCGGAGTCGGGTGACAGTAATTGACGGGGTGGCACAGCTGCCCGGTGCCCAGGTAAGGTACCCCCATTTCGCTCTACCGGGTAGATGAAATACGGGGCGTGGGGGTAGAGCAGTTGGTGGTGCCCCAGCCGCATCGTCGGCGGGTCCTCGACTTGGCTCATAAACACCTGATGAGTGGCCACCTAGGGGTCAAGAAAACGCAGGAGCGAATATTGCAAAGGTTCTATTGGCCCGGAGTCTTTGGGGAGGTAAAACGGTTCTGCGAAACCTGCCCGGAGTGTCAGCTTACCGCACCCCTGACCCATTTTCGCAGTCCGTTGGTACCGTTACCCATTATAGAAGTCCCTTTTGAACGGATAGGGATGGATCTGGTGGGGCCCCTCGTAAAGTCCGCGCGAGGGCACCAACACATCCTAGTGATCGTTGACTATGCCACCCGGTATCCCGAGGCGATACCTCTCAGACATACTGCAGCAAAGCTTATAGCTCGGGAGTTGTTTGCTGTGTTCTGCCGGGTGGGGTTGCCCAAGGAGATCCTTACGGATCAGGGGACCCCATTCATGTCTAAAGTGACCAAAGAGCTATGCCGGCTACTCCAGATCAAGCAGTTGCGTACGTCTGTGTATCATCCTCAAACGGACGGTTTAGTCGAGCGTTTCAATAAAACCCTGAAAACCATGCTCAAAAGGGTAATTTCAAAAGACGGGAAAGACTGGGATATGATGCTTCCCTATTTGATGTTTGCCATCCGTGAGGTGCCACAGGCATCCACGGGGTTTTCGCCTTTTGAGTTGTTATACGGGCGACATCCCCGGGGATTGTTGGACCTGGCAAAGGAAACATGGGAGCAAGAGCCCACCCCCCATAAAAGTGTGATTGAACACATTTTGGGTATGCAGAACCGCATAAGCGCGGTCATGCCAATTGTGAAGGAGCATTTACAGGAGGCTCAGGCCGCGCAAAGCGGCCGCTACAATAGACAAGCCACCGTGCGGACCTTTAAACCCGGGGATCGGGTGTTGGTATTAATCCCCACGGCGGAGAGTAAATTCCTGGCTCAGTGGCAAGGCCCCTACGAGATAAAGGAAAGAGTCGGGGTGGTCAACTATAAGGTATTGCAGCCCGGTAGGCGGAAACTGAACAAATATTCCATGTCAACCTATTAAAACCTTGGCAGGAACGGGAAAGCCTGATGGCTGTTTTTTCCCCATCTCCCTCCTCTTCGGGTCGTTCACCTCCGGCTCCAGCGACCTCCGGAGAGGACGAACCGGAAGTAAGGATTGGAGAAGCCCTCACCAAGACTCAGAGGCGAGAGGCCAGACGGTTGGTTCAGCAGAACCCCGATGTCTTCTCCGAGCTGCCCGGTAGGACCAGTCTGATACGACATGATATTGTCACCAAGCCCCACCTGAAGGTACGCCTGAAGTCATACCGGGTACCGGAGGCTCGACGACAAGCCATATCGGAGGAAGTAAAGACTATGTTACGCCTGGGGGTCATCGAAAAATCCCGGAGTGAATGGGCTAGCCCCATTGTCCTAATACCAAAACCCGATGGCTCCTTAAGGTTCTGCAATGACTTTAGGAGATTGAACGAAATATCCAAGTTCGATCTCTACCCCATGCCCAGGGTGGATGAGCTGATTGATAGGCTGGGACAGGCGCGGTATTTTACCACGCTCGACCTGACCAAGGGGTACTGGCAGGTGCCACTGACAGAGTCCGCCAAGGAGAAAACCGCTTTTGTTACGCCGGAGGGTCTCTTCCACTATGTTGTCTTGCTTTTTGGGTTACATGGCGCTCCGGCCACGTTCCAGAGGTTGATGGACTTAGTGCTGGAACCCCACCAGGCGTATGCATCAGCGTACCTTGATGACATCATTATTTACAGCTCCGATTGGCAGACCCACTTGGAACAGGTACAAGCGGTGGTGGACGCGCTTCGAACAGCCGGATTGACAGCCAATCCCAAGAAATGTGCGTTGGGACTCACGGAAGCCCGCTACTTGGGCTACGTGATAGGCCAAGGAGTGATTAAGCCCCAAATTAACAAGGTTGAGGCGATCCAGAAGTGGCCTAGACCCCTGACCACGAAGCAGGTTAGGGCCTTCCTGGGTATCGTGGGGTACTACAGGAGGTTTGTAAAGGATTTTGCGGGACTATCAGCCCCCTTGACGGACCTTCTCAAAGGCAAGAAGTCTGTCATGGTGCGCTGGACTCCGCAGGCCGAGGACTCCTTCCGGGCCCTGAAGGGGGTCCTGTGCGGACAGCCCGTTCTCGTACACCCTGATTTCCGGAAGGAGTTCATAGTACAGACTGACGCCTCAGAGGTCGGCCTGGGGGCAGTGTTGTCTCAGGTGGTTCAGGGGGAGGAACACCCCGTCACCTTCTTAAGTAGGAAGCTCACCCCTCCCGAGCGGAATTATAGCGTAGTGGAGAAGGAGTGCCTAGCGATCAAGTGGGCCTTGGAGTCCCTACGCTATTACCTGCTGGGACGGCAGTTTCGCTTGGTGACGGATCACTCTCCACTGGTCTGGATGAGGTCCGCCAAGGAACGGAATGCCCGGGTTACCCGGTGGTTCCTTTCTCTGCAGAACTTCCGGTTTACGGTTGAACATAGGGCCGGTGGGTTGCAGGGCAACGCCGATGCCTTGTCCCGCGGCCCGTGTTTGATGGCGGGAGTTCAACCCCGCACGCTTGAACTGAGGGGGAGGGTATGTGAGACTGTGACCGGGGTTATCTATGACGGCCGGTATGTCTCGCCCCGGTTGTGCTCACTCCATGATAGAAAGTAAATCCACTCTAGGGTTAATGCTGTTTCCCTACAGGCTGAAGGAAGGGTTAAATAGAATCAGGAACAAGGGCAGGTGTGCCGGGTGTGAGGGAGTGAACACATCTCCCTGAGTTCTCTGCTGGAGAGGCACATGTATATTGGTGTGGACTTTTGTTTGGACATTAAACCGTGTGCTGTGAACCTTAATGCCTGGATCCCGTGTCTTCTGCTGCGCAGCCGACCGTGCTACCTCACACCCTCAAGTCACGAACGGACACTACCCCTGGATCCGAGCGGTTCAATCCGCTGCTGGGGCGGCACACTTTGACAATGTCTTTTCATTCCCCTTGCTCGCCCCTGTAAAAATAAATAAGCCTATACTCACCTCTGGTGCGGCCGCAGTTGCTTAGGCCCATGTAACTTTGTTATGATACGTGAGCCCTGTAACCAATCAGCACTGGCTTCATTCACCCCACCTTCGGACTTTTGAGCAGCAAGTCAGTGCAGCACTCACATCCATCTCAAATGTGGGAAGACAGGGAGACAGACGCTGATTAATTTTGGGGTCCGCAGGTCATAACAATGTCACTTGGGCCCTGGGAATGCGGCTTTAGACATCGTTGGAATTGCGGCCACATCGGAGGTGAATATAGGCTTATTTATTTTTACGGGGGCGAACAAAGGGAATGAGACAAAGTTTTCCAAGTAGAGGACAACCCCTTTAAGCTAAGGGCGGCTTTGCACACTACGACATCGCAGGTGCGATGTCGGTGGGGTCAAATTGAAAGTGACGCACATCCGGCATCGCATGCGACATCGTAGTGTGTAAAGCCTAGATGATACGATTTACGAGCGCAAAATCGTCGTAATCGTATCATCGCTGCAGCATCGGCGTAATCCATAATTACGCTGACGCGACGGTCCGATGCAGTTCCTTGTTCCTGCGGCAGCACACATCACTGTGTGTGAAGTCGCAGGAGCGAGGAACATCTCCTACCGGCGTCACCGCGGCTTCCGTAGGATATGCGGAAGGAAGGAGGTGGGCAGGATGTTTACATCCTGCTCATCTCCGCCCCTCCGCCGCTATTGGCCGCCTGCCGTGTGACGTCGCTATGACGCCACACGACCCGCCTCCTTAGGAAGGAGGCGGGGCGACGGCCAGAGCGATGGTCGCAGGGCGGGTGAGTGCGTGTGAAGCTGGCGTAGCGATAATTTTCGCTACGCCAGCTATCACACGATATCGTACCTGCGACGGGGGCGGGGACTATCGCGTGCGACATCGCAGCATCGGCTTGCGATGTCGCAACGTGCAAAGCCCGCCTAAGTTTCTGAAGGTGCAATGATGACCGGTCTGGTGACGGTGAGGAGCAGAGGGGCTTGAGCAGTAAGGTGAGTATAAGGATTTTTTAATTTTGTTACATCATTCATTACATTCTGAGATGTAGAAGACCCCATAACATAAAAAAGGACATTAAATTTGCAGAGAATAACGCCTCTGTTAATCGAATTTCCTGGGAAATCTGCAAACACAGTCATCACCATTTTTGTAAGCGATTAAAAGGTATTAACCACTGAGCACTCTCAATTTTTTATTATTTTTTTTACTATTTGGCATCACCCCAAAGTGTGATATATAGTACTTTGTACTCGAACGTGCGCCCCTTTATGTTATCACCATCATTTCCTGTTTCTCTGTCTTTGAAGTCAGAGCAAAGAGAAGAACCTTAGTTAGAAAATCAGCAGGTCCTCAGCAGAAAGGAAACAAGAGGGATGATTTTCAGGTATCACAGGAAAATGACTGCTGGGCCCCATGGGTCGAGTCAATTTGTGTCATTATTTTAGTAAAAACAATCCTGCAAGTGACAGAGTAGTGTCATTTGCTGCCTACACATTAACCTCTTGCCTCCACAGACAATTTTAAGTTTTGCGCTTTTGTCGCGGGCGGAGGGGACGCGCTCGCTACGCTCGGGTCCGGGGTTTCTGCTGCTGTTGCTCGGTGGCTCGAGCGGTGGACCGGACCCGGGGACTCGAGCAGCGCTCCTCACCCGTGATTGAAAAGGGGGGGGTGGTTTGGTTAGGGAGATTGTTCGTGACACCACCCACGGGTCGTGGTGATAATGGCACCACCGCTGCTGGTAACGGGGATCCCGGGAGAGATGGTAGGGTGCAGCTGAGATGTTGTCCCCCTCCGTGGGCATGGGTTGGTGATCCCGGGGCCCGATGGTGTAACGGGGAGGCCGGATGGCTGGGGTGCAGGGTTGCAGGGACAGCGCGGCGCGGTGCCTGACGGCACTGGTGTACTCACTCAGACAATCACTGACAAAGTCTCTAGTAAACCAAAACGGCCAGATGGACGGGTCCCACAGCCGGCTGCAGTGTTGTTGTTGTGCTCTTCCGGACGGCTGATGGTGGCTGTCTTTTTCTGCACCTTTGAAAATGTTAACTCCTGTGGTTGCCCACTGGTAGTCCGCTCCCCAGTGTATAGGTGCCATAGGAGCCCGTTTTGCCCGCAGGCGCTGGCCCTTGGATCTCTAGCCTGTGGCGGTGGCTGTATATCCTCTCTGGGTGGACGGTTGCCTTCAATAGGGACTTGGTAGTTGGGAAACCCCTGGGGTTCCTGTCACATTCGGATTTGACTATTGACGGCGGCTCCAAGCCTGGTCGGGGTCCGATGGCCTTGCCTGTGTGCTTAGCTTCACTCCGTTCCCCGGTCCGGTACCGGCGGGCCGATGCCCGACCCCGGTCCTTACGGCTCTGCGGAGTTCCACTAACTCCTGCAGACGGCCACCACCGTCTGCCAACCTTGCTGTCAGTGTCTGGGCTCCAACCCAGACACCCAAGTGTTCACTCCTCTCACTTTCACCTCCAAACTCTAACTGACACTTTCCTGCCTCCAGGCCTGTGAACTCCTCGGTGGGTGGGGCCAACCGCCTGGCTCCGCCCCACCTGGTGTGGACATCAGACTCTGGAGGGAGGCAACAAGGGTTTTGTGTTTGGCTGCTGTAACTGCCTAGGGTGGGGGTGTGTGTGTTGGTATGTCTGTGACTACCTGGCTAGTCCAGGGCGTCACATTTTCCTCTATAAGCTATATCATTTTTATTTTTCCATAAACATAGCCGTATGACTTTTTCTTTTTAGGACAAGTTGCAGTTTTAAGTGACACTATTACTTTTACCATATAGTGTACTGGAAACAGGGAAAAAATGAATAGAATGCAGCAATACCAGATATACAACAAGTGAAATGAGTATTGAAGACATCACAATTTTTCTAAGTAAATATATTTCGAAAGGTGGTATTTACATGGATTGTTTATCAGATGTCGGTAACAACCCATCCAATCCACATCCAATCCAAGAAATCAAACCACAGATGTCCATAAATTAAGTGTAATAGTGAGATTTATAAACATGTATGGTTTTGATTTATTTGCCTGTGTGGATTGGATGGATTGTTACCGACATCTGGTGAGTTAATTTCAATAGCACCTGTTACGATGACTTTGGGATAGCGGGACCCAGGGCTCTTAAGCTGTCCTTCAAGCTAGTGGACCCTATTCTATCCCTAATCCCAGGGATACTCCTGATAGTGGAGATGCCTGAGTATCCTTCCTGGCCCTGCTCCTGACCAGTCGTGATCTGATTCTCCCTCCCCAAAGTATATACGGGACAGGAGTGTGTTGAAAACCACAGCAAAAGACAGACAAGGAAAAAATCAAAACTCTGTCACATAGCTAGCACACACAAAGGCAAAGACAATAAGAGATTGAGGAGAAAAAAAAGAGCAGTAAGGAAGTACAAAACAACAGGGGTACTCTCCCCAACCTCTCCAAGCAATAGGCCAACCAGCATAAATAGGAGGATAACAGATGTGAAAGGTCTCCCCACAACATGTGATTAAAGAAACAAGCAGACTAGCAGAGATTAACTCCTGCAGGCCTGCCTATGAACCAGCACACGTCAGGTCGACGCCTGAGTCTGCCTGTGTTGATCCCAGACACCAGAGAAACCATTGGGCGGAGTATCAGAATCTGACAGTCGGTGAAGTTTGTGCAAAACTCCCTGTCACAGCACCTTTAGAACTCTATTTACTTAGAAAATTGGTGATGGTGACTTGTTCAATACTTATTTTATCCGCTGTGATTTTTTTTTCCATTTCTTTACTCTTAATTAATGATATTACAGTAAAGGGGTAAGTGTCTCCCAAATGTTACATTCTTCACAGTTACAAATCACCAGAACACACATTTTGGCTGCAAAGGCTTTGTGTAAAACCAGTTGGTTTTCATCAACTATTGGCCAAAAGCTCCTTTTTCATCCATAGGTATTACCCTGTGAGCCATGGCCCCTTGGTAAAAACCATAAAGATTACTACTAAATAAAAAGACTCAGATGTTTGGAAGTGTATTATGAACTTTTTTTAAAAAAAAAACAACCTAAATACAGAATATGTAGGGGACCAACAGGAATACAATTGTCGCGGGTGGAGGAGGGGACACTGCGCTCACCCACTGCTCGGGTCCGGCTGCTCTGCTGCTGCTGCTCGGTGGTGGCTCGAGCGGTGGGCCGGATCCCGGGGACTCGAGCGGTGCTCCTCGCCCGTGAGTGAAAAGGGGATGGTGTGGTTTGGGTTTAGGGATATTGTCCGTGACGCCACCCACGGTTGTGGTGAGGTTGTGACACCACCGCTGCTCTGGACGGGGATCCCGGGAGCGATGACAAGGAGCAGCTTGGATGTTGGTTCTCCCCTCCGTGGGTAGGGGTGTTAGTTGTCCTGGGGCCCGGTGAGGGGTAGGGATGGATGGCAGGCGGGTTACGGGGCCTGGTGAGGTGCAGGGTCGCGGGGGCAGCGCACGGTGGTACTCACTCAGCCAGTAATTCACACGGAGTCTCTGGTCAAACAAACGGCTGGATGGACGGGTCCCACAGACGGTTGCGGTAGTTCCCCCGGTAGGTTGATGGTGACTGCCTTTCCCTGCACCTGTGTTGTGTTTACGGTTCCAATGGGTTCCCACCGGTAACCCACTCCCCAGCTTGCATGGAGGCTGAGGGAGCCCCTTTTGCCCGAAGGCTCTGGCCCTGGGAACTGTAGCCTTGGCGGTGACTGTGTTTCCCTCTACGGTGTGAGCTGTTGCCTTCAATCGGGTCTTGACTGCTGGGAAACCCCGGAGGTTCCCTTCGCTAACGAATTTGACCAGTTTAATGGTGACTCCTAGCCTGGTCGGGGTCCGTAAGCCCTGCCGGATGGTGCTGGATTCTCTTTGCTCCCCGATCCGGTACCGTCGGGCCACCGCCAGTCCACGGTCCTTACGGTTTACTCCAATCAACCTCTCCTGCAGACGGTCACCACCGTCTGCCAACCTTGCTGTTCTGTCCGGGCCACACACCCGGACGCCTTCAGTCTCCTCTGCTACCACTTCACTTCCCACTTCAACTCCTCTCCTCTCAAACTTCAAACTCTATCCGACTGCTCCTTTTCCCGCCTCCAGGACTGTGAACTCCTCGGTGGGCGGGACCAACCGCCTGGCCCACCCCCTTGTGTGGACATCAGCCCCTGGAGGAAGGCAACAAGGATTTTGTGTTTGACTTGGGTGTGCCTAACCGGGGTGTGGGGTGTGTTGGTGTAGTTCTGTGACGACCTGGCTTGTCCAGGGCACCACACAATTACAGTAAAAACTGGTCACTTTTGATCTGGTGATAGATTCTCTTTAACAGGGATACATGCAGTAGGAGATAAAATACTGCTAATTCTTAGGGCTCGCTCACACCGCTGTATTTTATGTCTGACAAAACATCAGATCACACTCTGGCCAATGTTATTCTATGGGGCTGCTCACATGTCAGATATTTTGCTCTCCACGGAAGAAATCATAGTATGACTGAGTTTGATCTGATATTCCGATTGCAGCATGGAAACCATCATACTGCACTTGGATGACATCTGAGTGCAGTCTGATTTCTGCACCTTGACACAATGAAGAAGATGGACAAATTCTGTTCTCCATATTCTCTTCATTGTGTGATCCAATTCTCTCATTCAAAAGAATAGGATCACACTATGCTGACACTCTGATCAGAGTGTGATCGGAGTGGTGTAATTAACATAATCGACCCAATTCTCTCGGATGAAAGAACCTACAGTGGTGTGCCCCTGGCCTTTCACCTATAATTGTGTAGCTTGTAGTTCCTTACCATATCTGTCCTTGGCGTTGGATGGAGACTGGCTCTCCTCATCTGTAATTCCTGGCGCATGCGAACCGATTCCTGTAAACAATTATAGTCAATCACTTTTGTATAAGGAAGTAGTAAATAAAAAAATGTAATGTAAGGCTTAATTCCCATTGTTCCTCATCTTAGAAGAAAAGTAGTCCCAGAGGTTTGGGGTTTGTTTCCCTTCTTGTCTGAACTATTAGACTTTTTTTTTATCATAAGACTGACACAATGGTTTCTTACCTCTGGATATAGGCACGGCGTTGACTGTCGTCGAGCTCGACGTTGCTGCATCAATGAGTATTTTCCAGAAAGACTTTCAATAAGCCCAGCCTCCAGTGCCTGAAAAGCTTCCAGAGCTTCTGTTGTCCTGAGAGCCATAAGTGGTAATAAAAATGACATCAAGGAGTAATATATATTTTATCTGATGGCTGTGTGAAAGGATGCAGGGTATCTGAAGTTCTGTGTCATAAAAATGAGCTGATAATATGAATATGATGATATTTTTTTACCATATAAGAGAATGATGGTTCCACGTAGCAGACAAATTTTTACTCACCTCCGTTCCTGACCAAACATCCTCTCAACTTCTGCTTTTCCGGGACTACGCATCCGTCCTTTCATGCTAAGAGTTGCCAAGTCAGGTCTCAGGCGCTTTGCTCTAGGTATGTCAGCGATTGTGGTGTAATTGGTTCTACTTGAAGATCCTCGTTGACTACATTCTGAATCGATTGAGCTAGTAGAAGAAGTGAGTCTACGGCTGACCCCAAGCGTTGGAGGATCAAGATAGGCACGAGATGGTCCATGAAAAGAGACTGTTGACTGGGCAACTTTATTAGTTCCAGGTTGAGGGAAATTTACGTTTTCTTTCCAAGGACAGTTCTTATCAAAAGATTCTGTAAATACGTTAAATAAAATTAAGGATGAAAATGAAATTCATGGTATAGCCTACATAGATTTTAGTGTAGGCCTCATACATAAAAAATGCTGTAGACAAAGACTATTGATTTGGTTCAATTGGGGCTTAACTCTTGTCAAAAAATGTCTAGTTTCTAAAACTATTTTTTATATATATTCTACTAGTTAATTATGATGTAATAGAAAGGATTTCATGTTCAGGAACCTTATCTTTTGGTCACAGTGGATAAAAACATCATATATCACTAAGAATTACCTGTTTTGGGTTAAACAATCCATTCATTTGAACAGCCAAAGTGTAATGCTTGATTTACAATATGGCGCACTGCTTGAAAATTGAACACCTACTACTCAGATGTCTCCCTATAACCAGTCATTATGATCTTTTACTTCTCCATCCATCAGAGATATTCCCAAATGAACCTCTGATGGAGCTCGTGTATAGAGGCTAAGCTAACCGTGCTCGTTTATTCAATAGAGACATGGAAGTGTAGCGCCCTTGAGCCACTTAGGGCACTACAAGGAACTGTATCCTCTTGGGGATGCAAGACCTACCCCCTGGGACCTGGAGTACCAGTGCCAATACCACCAAAGCACAACCAAAATCCTAGTTCTCCACTCCACATCGGGCATAAAGGGTTAACCATGTAAGGGGATGGTCGCCATGGAAAGGAACGAGTCCCTGGGATTAGCCAGCCTAGTGGGAGGGGTCAGCAGTCAGTAGAGAGTCTAGAGAAGTTTGGTACACAGGAGAGGTGTGCGGACGTGCCTGAGCTGGGTCCATGCAGCAGTGACCCGAGGGCACAGGAGAGAAGTCGCCAGGTCGGGTACCGGAGATACCGCTGGGACCGGAGCACGCACGGGGCACAGGGCCCTAGATTAGGCGCCAGTTCTACATGGCTGGATAAATACCTGCCCAGTGAGGACACCTTCACGGACTTCACCGAACCAAATAATCCGGGGGCATCAGCAGTAAACTAGGATCAGGGTTCGGACACTTACTTCACCACAGGGTCTGCACTGCCCGCTGTACGGAGAAGGAGACTGTACCCCAATAGGGACAGTTGGGCCCCAAACGCTTCACGCTACGGGGACTCAACCAACAGAGTGCCGGGGACAGAGCAACCTGGGTCACTACATTGGCACTGATACTCCAAGGGACCTGAACCAGTAGCAGAGTGGGGAGGGCACTAGTTAGGGAGAGAAGGAAGGAGATGAGAGAGTAGTGAAGTGGAGTCAAGGAAGCAGGAGGCTGCAGAGCTATACTGGAGTGGAGGATTGTCGGGTCCTGAAGGAAAGAAGGTTGCCCTGTTGTTTGAGGACTGGAAGTAAGTTGCTGAGGTTCACCGGGAAGAGGGAAGTCAGCATGGCCAGAGCACCGGTATTCACATGAAGAGAGACCGGTAATCCAGGAGGCCGATGGAAAGCTGTGGCAGCCGGAATAGTGAGAGTAGCAAGGAAACTGGTATGCTTAGAGAAGAAAAGGTGCCCTGCCTTAGAAACGGAAGATATGTGCAAGGCAAATAAAGCAAAGAGATTTCAAGAGAAACTGGAGTCTATCTCTCTGTTGCTGACAGAGATGAATGTCAGCATACCACTACCACCCCCACAATCATATTCCCCTTTTCATGAAGCGGACCAGCCGGATGTAGCACGACTACAACCCCCATCCTCGGTGGGGCCTCCGGTGGTTCCTTCAGTGTTATCCAGTAAAGTGTTTGAACTGTTCATACCAAAGTCCGGTCTGCCTTTTTCTTACTTACCTACCTCATACAGATGCACCTTGGGAACTGCTTTGGAGCTCCGTGACACCCCAAACTGCACAACACCACCACTCGGCACCTACGTCTGGGCCTAATAGTGGCTTCTGCACCTACTATCAGGGTTTGACGTATGTTACACTTTGTTTTCTACATTTTAGAGAAATAGTCATATTGAAAAAGAAAATTATATTTGATAGAGTTAAAAAGAAGGGAGCAAAATTATAGCCAGCGACAAGGAAGGAGAACATGGTGAAATCAGGAACCTGCCACTCATAAACCTGAACACCTGAAGTGGCACAAAAAGGTGAAACACTTTATAAATGAGTGGACAGTTATCAGCCCAGCACTTAACTCAGTCAGTATGTGTTAGTGTGCTTTAAGAAAAAAAAAATAGCAAAAAGCCAAAGAGAGACCAAAAACATGGTTTACTGTAGGTGGTAAATGAATGGACGACAAAAACACAGGAGACTGGGGCTGCGTGGTAACATGTATCGCACAACAGCAACTCTCGGATAAGTCACACAACCAACTGCATTTATCTGGTCAAACTGCACATAAGTTACTTGCAAGTCACAGTTGCATGTGACATGCTTTGACATTTTTGGAAAGTGAACCTAGTTAGATCTTAAAACAGCAACAGAAAATCCAACACATCAGGAAATATTTGTGACTCAGTCGCAGTTTGCAGTGCAACACCATAGAAATCATTAGGTGCGATATCGCAGTGTGACGCCATGATCGCAATGTCATGTGATAAATATCTACATGTAGTTGTAGCCTAGTGCTTCATTAGCATGTGGTCACAACCAGAGGAATAACAGAGAATAATAACAAGATTGTACGGCTCAATGTTTTTGAAGACTTTAATAAACCCCATAATTTAGGCAGCACTAGCCTACTTGGCACAACATATCATTACTACCCCTCCAGCACAAAATGCATTGGAATAAAAGAATCTCCAGCACAGTATTCATCTCAGTGATCTGCCACCATTATGTCTCCAAAGTCAGATCAGGAACTACTGTACGTTTTTCCTTTTTCTCTTTTGGCAGAAATCCCTTTTCAAAGACACCGAGTCAAATCAAATAGAGAGCTTTGCATTTTATGACAGCATTGTGCTGGGTGAGTAATTTTCTTCAGCAGCAATATGACATTGAGTCAAATTAGAAAGACAAATGGGAAATGCAAAAAAACCAAACAAACAAGAAAACACATCAAGTGTGCCGCCCCCGTACCAAAAGCCGAGCTGCTCGGATCCGGATCCGCAGGGTGGCTCGAGGGATCTTCCGGACCCGGGGGTCGCGTGGACATTTCGAATAAAAGGGGACGTATTTGTATGGGATTTACCGTAATCACTCTGTGACACCACCCACGGTGTGTGGTGAGATGTGGCACCACCGCTGCTGTTATGGGGTACCCGTGGACGATGGGATGGCAGCTGGATATTAACCCCTGGGTAGGGATGGATGCCCCGGGGCCCAGTGTCTCTGTGCTGAGGATGGTGATTGCAGGGGCCGGCGCGCCCGGTTAGACCGGGGGATATTGGTGTACTCACAGTCAATGAATCACACAAGTCCAATCAGTAAAGCAAGGTGTCGGTGGCCGGCCGCCGCGGCCGGGTGTATTCTGGTCCCTCACCCAGGGTGATGGTCTGTGTCACTTTCCTCTGCACAGTTTTGGTGTTGTAGACTTCCCGGTATGGAACACGGGAGTCCGCTCCCAGTACTTTTGTTGTGAGCCTTGCATGCTGACGCTGGCCCTTGGGATCTACCGGGCCCTGGCGGATGCCCTATCCCCCGCGGTGGGCTGTTGTCTGCTTTTGGGACTTTGGTTGGGACAGGACCTATAATCCTGCCCTCAATTGGTTAATTAGCGAGGCCGTTGGTTCCGGTCCTGACTTCAGGGTCCAAGTACCCCCTCTGTGCATGGTTTCCTGGTCGGTTCTCCGGTGTCAGTACCGGCGGGCTCCTACCCTGTCCCGGTCCACCTCGGATCTCCGGCTGCCGTCTTCCCGTCTCCTGACAGACACGGACCACCGTCTGCCACCTAGCCAGTACGCCGGGGCTCCTACCCCAACGCCTTTCCTTTCCGTCTTTGCACTTGAGCTTCACTTTGTCCTCTCCTCCTGCTCCACTCCACTGGCTCAACTCAACTCCACTCAACACAACTGACTCTTTTCCCACCCCGGGTTCTCCAGACCCCTGGGTGGGCGTTCTCCATCCACCTGGTCTCACCCACTGGTGTGCCTTTCCTTCCCTCGGGGGGTGACTAGGGTTTTTGTTGGCATGATGTAACCTGGTGAGGGATGGTGTTATGCGTCACATTCACCCTTGCTTTAATACAGACCGTCCACGGGCTGTCCGACCACCAACGTTTATTTTTCAGCAACTGTGGAATGCAAAAGGGATAACAAGTATAATAGCATCAAACATTTCTTCCCTTTACGGGAAGCACAATTCTTAAACGTTGCAAAACCCGAAACGGAACGCACCGGGACCACCTTCTCATTCCGCCCGCCACCCAAAACAACCTGTTCCCTGGTGCCACCGCTAAAACTGGTGCACATCCCTTTTCCCAAGTCCAGGAACGGGTCCGGGTGACACCCACACGGGCTGGGTAAAATGTTCCTTCCCCGGCAGTCCTTGTCAAGGGTCCCTTAGTCCGTGGACCCCTGGCCTGGAGGGTAGTCACCGGTTGCAGTAGTGACTGGGCCTCGGCATACTCTACCACAGGCCCTTCCTCCAATCAGCCTCTCCAGAGGCCGCATAGGTCCTGAACAAGAAGATGGATAAGGGTATATTTACAAGACCCAAAAGTTCTTGGGTTGGCTTTTCCAGTCCAAAAGCCATGGTCCATATTAAAACTGTAAAACTTCAATGGGGTATACAACTGGGGTAGCCTGGAACCGCTACCTTACTCTTCATTCTGTAGTGGAAGATGGTGGAGGGGGGTGGAGGCACAACTGCCCATCAATTTTCACCCACTTTTTCACATCAAGGGCAAACCACCCCCGCTCTCCACAGTGCCGGATATATGAGACCATGTCTCTGGGCTCCAGGTCTCGATCCGGGTGACCAGTGGGCAGGTGGGGGGCTACATCTCTCTGGGACACAAAGATTTCCGGCTCATAAATGAACCCCCAACCGTTTTGAGGGTTAAAATGACAGACCTGCCCACGGTAAATCGGGCCCCGCACCCGGAAGGTGGCTTGCAGGAGGTGGTCTTTTTCCTGATATGTCCGAGACAGCACCTCCGCCTTCCTTTTCTCGCGGGCAGCGATCTCTTTTTAGAGCTGCTTTTTCTGCCGCTCCAAATACGGAGCGCGGTCTCGGGCTCCTCCTCCTGCTCGGGAGCTCGGCTCACGCGGACGACCTCACTGCCGACTACAACCGGCTTCATCCTTGGTTGAGGGCTCCTCTCTGTATTAGCCTGCTCCGCTCTCCTGCAGGTATATACCGGCTGTCCCACAGCCGGGACCGGGCACGGGTCAGCAGTCTGGGTCGTTGCTGCAGCTGTTGCGGCCGGGTGGACTGCCGGGGCCGGTGTCGTCATCTCCGCTGCGGCCGGGTGGTCTGCCGGGGCCGGTGTCATCATCTCCGCTGCGGCCGGGCGGTCTGCCAGGGCCGTGGATGATGTCATCGGGGCTGCAGCCTGGCTCGAGGCCGGAGGGGATGTCTTCCGGGCTTTGGTCTGGCTCGGGGCTGGAACGGGTGCCGGAGCGGTGGCATGCTCATGGCCCGAGGTCCCCGTTGCCAGGTCCTCACAGGTAGATGCAACGGGTTCCACTGCCGTAGCTTGGGGCAGCGGACTGAGCGGGGCACTAGCTACAGGTACGGGTAGCGAGGGAGGCGACGTGGCGGACGGGGGCAGACCGAGCTCCTCAGCCAGTTGGGCCGGTTCCGGTGGAACATAGGAGCGTGGGTCGCTTACCCGCTTCTCCAAGGCCATCTCCTCTTCGCGTGCCCAGACGGCTGCAGCCAGATCCCTCATCTCGGCCATCCATCTTTCCAGCAGGAAATTGGCTTGGGCCTGGATCTTGCGGCACATCCTCGTGGTCTGGGCTTCTACCCAGTCAGCAGTCCTGGGAGCAGGTTCCTCCATGGTCGGGTTGCCGGACCGGGCAGACATCCTCTCGAGATGGTGTCCAGAAACAGAAGATGGCAGAGTCCTGGTGTCCCTGCCTCTTATCTCCTTGGGTCACATGCCGCAGGTTTTGCCCTCCCCCCTGGTTTTTCGGGAGCAGTCCTCTTGTGCGTCTCTCTGGTTTTGTTTTTCTTAGACGCCGGAGGCACTTCCTTCCGGTCGAGTTCCCAGGGTGCGGTGCTTCCTCTTTCATGCTCTCTTTCGGGGAAGAAGACGCTGGGTTGTCGTTTTTCACGCCCAAAAATGGTGGCAAAATGTCGGCTTTTCAGAATTTTTGTAGCGGAGCACCGCTGACAGTCCAGAACAAGGCGCACTTCCACCAGGTAGGTGGAGGGGTTACAATCCTGTTCGTGACACCAGGTTTCAAGGTGTGCTGCCCCCGTGCCAGCAGCCGGGCTGCTCGGATCCGGATCCGCAGGGTGGCTCGAGGGATCTTCTGGACCCGGGGGTCACGCAGACACTTCGAATAAAAGGGGACGTATTTGTACGGGATTTACCGTAATCACTCTGTGACGCCACCCACGGTGTGTGGTGATATGTGGCACCACCGCTGCTGTTATGGTTTACCCGGGGGCGATGGGATGGCAGCTGGATATTAATCCTTCCGTGGTTAGGGATGGATGCCGCGGGGCCCAGTGTCTCTGTGCTGAGGATGGTGATTGCAGGGGCCGGCGCGCCCGGTTAGACCGGGGGATATTGGTGTACTCACAGTCAATGAATCACACCAGTCCAATCGGTAAACCAAGGTGTCGGTGGCTGGCCGCCGCGGCCGGGTGTATTCTGGTCCCTCACCTGGGGTGATGGTCTGTGTCACTTTCCTCTGCACTGTTTTGGTGTTTGTAGACTTCCCGGTATGGAACACGGGAGTCCGCTCCCAGTACTTTTGTTGGGAGCCTTGGCTGCTGACGATGGCCCTTGGGATCTACCGGGCCCTGGCGGATGCCCGATCCCCCGCGGTGGGCTGTTTGTTTGCATTTCGGACTTTGGTTGGGACAGGACCTATAATCCTGCTCTCAAATGGTTAATTAGCGAGGCCGTTGGTTCCGGTCCTGGCTTCAGGGTCCAAGTCCCCCCTCTGTGCACGGTTTCCGGGTCGGTTCTCCGGTGTCGGTACCGGCGGGCTCCTACCCTGTCCCGGTCCACCTCGGATCTCCGGCTGCCGTCTTCCCGTCTCCTGACAGACACGGACCACCATCTGCCACCTAGCCAGTACGCCAGGGCTCCTACCCCGACGCCTTTCTTTCTTACCTATAATCCTGCTCTCAATTGGTTAACTAGCGAGGCCGTTGGTTCCGGTCCTGGCTTCAGGGTCCAAGTCCCCCCTCTGTGCATGGTTTCCGGGTCGGTTCTCCGGTGTCGGTACCGGCGGGCTCCTACCCTGTCCCGGTCCACCTCGGATCTCCGGCTGCCGTCTTCCCGTCTCCTGACAGACACGGACCGCCATCTGCCACCTAGCCAGTACGCCAGGGCTCCTACCCCAACGCCTTTCCTTTCTGTCTTTGCACTTGAGCTTCACTTTCTTCTCTCCTCCTGCTCCACTCCACTGGCTCAACTCAACACAACTGACTCTTTTCCCACCCCGGGTTCTCCAGACCCCTGGGTGGGCATTCTCCATCCGCCTGGTCCCGCCCACTAGTGTGCCTTTCCTTCCCTGGGGGGGTGACTAGGGTTTTTGTTGGCATGATGTAACCTGGTGAGGGAGGGTGTTATGCAGGGGCCTATTCTATGTGTGACCACCTGGCGGTGCCAGGGCGTCACACAAGACCTGTTCCAGTCTGCTACAAAAAGAAGCTTTGCCACTCAGCAAAATAAAAAGTCCAAATACAAAACACATTTGAATAAGTCCAGAACAATAAGTAAATACCTTAAAGGGGGTGTCCACTACTAGAACAATCCCTTTTGATTCCCCATGTTTTCCCCAGGTAAAATAATAAAGACTATACTCATGTCCCAGATTTGGCGACTAAGCTGCGGCCACCACCAGTGCACACGAGCCGGCATTGAGGTCCCGCACAGGCACACTATAATACTTTGATCTGCCCTACTCCTGCTCCTGTGCAGGACCGCAGTGTTGGCTTGTGTGAATGACATAGGACGCGTAATGCTTCCAGGCTTCAGAAGAAGGAGAACAAAGATGGCTGAAAGAGAAGGTGCCAGTACCAGAGAACGGAGACACCCATCCGACCAGACTGCACCGCTCCGCCCCTCAGGTGAGTATTATAAAGTGATTTTTATGTTCTACACAGCGGCCTGGGCTCTTATATACAGCATGTTAGAATGCTGTATATAAGAGTCCACTGGTGGTGGCCGCAGCTTATAGTCGCCAAATCTGGTGACAGGTTCCCTTTAAGGGATATACTAGGGCCTGCTAGGGATTTGTGAACCAGTGGACTGTATTCTTTGAGCTTTATACCCAGCAGTTACCGTCTGACTAGTTGAAGTGCATACAATTTTTCATTTGTTATTTGGAGATGCTTTGGCGTGGTCACCATTGTGAGAATAGGATGATCCTATAATGAGTTCTCTATTGTCCTACTTCTCAACCTTTACAAGAATGTTTGATGAACCGGGTCATGTAATCTCAGCCACTGATTATATACTGCAGTTCAGAAACGGGACTAAAGGGCACTTTACACACTGCGATATCGCTATCGATATCACTTGCGAGCGTACCCGCCCCCGTCGGTTGTGCGTCATGGGCAAATCGCTGCTCGTGGCGCACAACATCGCTAACACCCGTCACACATACTTACCTGCCTAGCGACGTCGTTGTTTCCGGCAAACCGCCTCCTTTCTAAGGGGGCGGTTCATTCGGCGTCACAGCGACGTCAGTAAGCGGCCGCCCAATAGAAGCGGAGGGGCAGAGATGAGCGGGACATAACATCCCGCCCCCCACCTCCTTCTTTCCTCATTTCGGGTGGCCGCAGGTACGGTGATGTTCCTCGTTCCTGCGGTGTCACACATAGCGAAGTGTGCTACCACAGGAACGACGAACAACCTGCGGCATGCAACAGCAACGATATTTGGGAAATGGACGGCGTGTCAACGATCAACGATAAGGTAAGTAATTTTAATTGTTAACGGTCGTTCAAGTGTTTTGCACGTAACGACGTCGCTAACGAGGCCGGATGTACGTCACGAATTCTGTGACCCCCAACGACATCTCGTTAGAGATGTCGTTGCGTGTAAAGCGGCCTTTACTCTGTTAGACACTATGCCATCAGAACCGTATCCTATCTGCTGACTTGGCCTGGAATAATGACACTCTCCTGGCTGTAATCCACACTGCTTAGCTAGTTGGATCGAAGATGAACTTTTATCTGGCGATTTGCCTTTTTCCATTGATGATTACATTTTCTTGCTTCCATCCCTTCCCCTACCTCTAATGAATTCACATTTAAAGAGTAGTCAAGGAGAAACCTCAAAATTCTCATGACCCACACTCCAAAGCAGCTTCAAAATCTTGTTCCAGAGTAGCCATACCAGAAATTGGCAAACGGAGTTTATCATTGGCATAAGATTCCATCTACTCCCGAAGGACGTTGTCTATATTCTGGTGAACGGGATCATTCTTGCATAAATTGTTCTAAATTAAAGGTAAAAAGGGAAACTTCAGACCCTACTCAAAGAAAGAGGATAGCTTTAGCCTTAACTAAATCCTCATCCAAAGACAAACTGATTGTGCATATGTCTAATTCCTTGAGTTCCTCTATGTTCTGGAAAGAGCGTTCATTGATTTCATAGCTGCAACGACTTTCATAGATTTCTCACTGACCAAAAGGTTGAAAATTCCTTTTGTTCCTTTGTGTACATCTCTGAAGCAAATCTCTGCTAATGACTCCACTTTCCCTAAGACCCCCTTCACACGTCCGTGAAAATCACGCACGTGTTTCACGGACGTGTCAAAGGTGCGTTTTCCCCTCCGTGTGCCGTGTTTATGGCAATATGTGTGTTCTCCGTGTGTTATCCGTGATAACACACGGAGAACGGGAACTTTCTGCTCACTTGTCCCTGGTGTCGCTGTCCATGGTGCTCATCTTCAGTCTCCAGCCCTGCCGACTCCCCGCTGCTGCTGCAGAAAGTGACAGCAGTGGCAGAGACAGCAGGGCAGGAGAAGGTGAGTAATGTTTTGTTATTTTTTTCTCTGACACGTGAGTTTTCTCCGGCGCGTGTCACACGGGACCGCATCCACACCACTACATCCGTGTGGTCTGTATGCGGGCCGTGTGATACCCGTGCTGCCGAAGAAAAACGGACATGCATCTGTGTGGAGCACACGGGCACACGTCTGCTCCACACGGAGACATGGGCCAATGGCTGCACACGTGCGTGCACATAAACCCATTGATTTTATGGGTTTACGTGTGCCCGTGTCTCCGGTACATGCGGACACGGACCTAGCACGTACCGGAGACAAGTGCGTGTGAAGGGGGCCTAAAACTGTGCTCTGTCTTCATTCCCTTTAATTTACCTACCAGTACTTTGCAGATGATTCTATAAGCAGAGATACCTCCTTATTGGCCATTTGACTACGTGATTACCCTTATTTGGAGAAATGTCTCTTTGGGCAACGTGAACCGTTCCTCGGATACATCATCTAAATATAGATCCAGAAAAAGTTTCTGCTCTTTTAGCTTGGACACAATCTTTTGGTCTCAAATCCCTCCAAAGTTTCCTCAGGTTTGCAAATTATTACTGGCAGTTCATTAAAAATTACTCTCAAGTGGTTGCTCCTCCCACGAGATCAACTTGGAAGAGCATCAAATCTCAGAACTGGTTGAATTTTTATGTTCAAGTCTTCAAAGAACCTAAATCTTGTTTTCCACTGTTCCTGATTTACAACATCCTTATGTCAACAGAACATTTTACATTGAAGTGGATGCCTCTGTTAGGCCGCTTTCACACTGCGTTGTGATCTCCGTTTAGTGGTCTCGTTGGGGCTTCCATCCGAAACCCCTGCAAAACAGGTTTCGGACGCATGCACCGACAGGGCCATTGACTATAATGGTGCAGACGGAGTCACCGTGTTTTTGCATTTTCTGGCATGTATGCTTTCTTGAGGCGGACACCAGACCTAGTAGACTGCGTCTGGGTGTCCGCCTCCAGTAGGCATATATGCCTGAAAATGGTGCACGACAGAGCTCATGGTGACTCCGTCTACACCATTGTAGTCAATGGCCCCGTCGGCGCATGCGTCCAAAACCCATTTTCCGGGGGGTTCAGACGGAAGCCTCAACAGGACCACTGAACGAAGGTCAGTACGCAATGTGAAAGTACCCTTATTGGTCTAGGAGCAGTTTGATCACAAATTTCCTCTGGAGCAAGAAATCATCTTTGTGGATTTTTATCTATGAAATGTTCTCCAGCAGAATGGAACTATTACATTGATAAACAAGACCATTGGTGACATCAACTTGAAGGAGATTAGTTTCTGGTAATCATCTATATTGACCATAAAAATCTGAAACATATTCAGTAAGCCCGTAGGTTGAATTCCCACCAAGCTTAATGGTCACTCTTCTTCTCAAGGTTTGACTTCATCCTCAGCTACCATCTTGCTGAGAAAATATGCATGGGCTGATGCTCTATGCAGGTTTTTTGCTCCTTTTGATACCTCTGAAGATGCATCCTTACATGTAATTGAACCTAAATGTGTCCTTGCTATCATCACTTTCAATTCTCCACCTAAATTATGTTCTTTGGTCTCAAAAGCACTCCGCCAGGAAGTCATATCTTGGGCCTATTTTTCTCTCATCTTCGATTACCTGGAAGTTAAACAAACTGCTGAATGTCTTTCTCATATTTACTGGTGGCCCAAATGGAAAAAATAAGTAAAATAATTTGTTTCATATCATCCTTAGTGTGTGCAGTTCAAACCCTCATTATAAGTGGCTCTTGTCCTCTTTAGCGCTATACCAGAAAAGTCTTGGGTTGAGATTTCCATTGAATTTGTTAGAGTTCTTTTTGATGCAATAGGGCTTACTACTTTCTGGATTCTAGTGGACTGTTTCTCCATGAATGTCTTGTTTTTTTCCATTATAAGAACTTCAATGTTCAACTCCATAGTTAGCCCAAGTATTTTTCAAATAAATTTTTCAGTTTCACAGTCTCGTAGCTCACAAAGTCTCTGACCATGGTGTGCAATTTGTTTCCAGGTTGTCGAAGGGACTCTGTAGGAACTTAAAAATCTCCTTAGACTTAGGCGGGCTTTACACATTGCGACATCGCTAGCAATTGCCAGCGATGTCCAGCGCGATAGCACCCGTCCCCGTCGCACATGCGATATGTGGTGATTGCTGCCGTAGCGAACACTATCGCTACAGCAGCTTCACACGCACATACCTGCTCGGCGACATCGCTGTGACTGCCGAAATATCACTCCTTCAAGGGGGACGTGCGTTCAGCGTCACAGCAACGTCACCGCAACATCACTAATCGGCCGGCCAATAGCAGCGGAGGGGAGGAGATGATTGGGACATAACATCCCGCCCACCTTCTCCCTTCCGCATTGCCGTCGGGGCGCAGGTAAGGAGATGTTTGTCGCTCCTGCGGGTTTACACACAGCGATGTGTGCAGCTGCAGGAACGACAAACAACATCGTACCCATGGTCGACCCGACATTATGAAAATGAACAACGCTACACAGATCACCGATTTTCGACGCTTTTGCGATCATTTATCGTCGCACCTAGGATTTACACGTTGCGATGTCGCTACCGGCGCCGGATGTACGTCACTAACGACGTGACCTCGGTGATATTTCGGAAGCGATGTCGCAATGTGTAAAGCCCTCCTTATTCTCAGCTTATCATCCCCAAAGAAATGCAGAGTTGCAAGAATCATTCAGTCCGTGAAGAAATATCTGGGAATTTTCTCCAACTCTCATTAAGGTAAATGAGCAGATTTTTTTCCTTGGGCTGAATCTGTCTACAACATTTCAGTTTCTGAGTCTTCTGTTAAGTCTTCATTTTTACAGCATATGGTCGAGAACCTCGTCTTCCTGTTCCTGCTGCACCAAAAAGTCCACATCCTGTTGTGAACTGCATCTCTCTGAACATACATAACATGTGGACTGAGGTGCAATCCATTTTGGCTGCAGCGATGACTAAAGGAAAGGAAAGGGATGAGAGACACTGTTGACCTGTTCCCAACACACCGGGAGCTAGGGTTTGGCTTTATATTAAAAACAATTTTATAAAAACTCATTGCAAAAAGTTGGCTTCTAAGTTGTAAATACAGGTTGAAACCAGAAGTTTCCATCCATTATCTAAAAAGACACATCTGCAGGTTTTTCTCACTATCTGACATGAAATCAGAATAAAACTTTCCCGTTTTAGGTCAATTAGGAACCAAAATTATTTATATTTGCCAAATGCCAGAATTATGAGAGAGAATGTTTTAAGGCATTTTTATTACTTTATGCAAAGTTAAACGTTTACATACATTTTATTAGTATTTGGTACCATTTCCCTTAAAGTGTATGACTTGGGTCAAAAGTTTTGGATATCCTTTCACTAGCTTGTCACAATAGTTTTTCGGAATTTGGGCTCATTCCTGCTTACAAAACTGGTGTAACTGAGCCATGCTTGTAGGTCGCCTTGCTCACACCTGCCTTTTCAGCTTTGCCTATAAATTTTCAATAGGATTGTGATAAGGGCTTTGTGATGGCCACTCCAAAATATTGACCTTGTTATCCTTAAGTCACTTTGTAACCAGTTTGACAGTATGCTTTGGGTCATTGTCCATTTGAAAGACCCATTTCCACCCAAGCCTTAAGTTCATGGCTGATGTTTTAAGATGTTGCTTCACTATTGCCACATAATATTCTTTCCTCATGATGCCATCTGTTTTGTGAAGTGCACCAGTCCCTACTGCAGCAAAACAACCTCACAACATGATGCTGCCACTCCCATGCTTCACAGTCCCATCCTTCACAGGCTTAAAAGCTGCTTTTTTCTCCTCCAAACGTAACGATGGTCATTATGGCCAACACTTCAATTTTAGTTTCGTCAGACCATATGAGATGTCTCCAAAATGTAATGTCTTTGTTCCTGTGTGCATTTGCAACCATTAATCTGGCTTTTTTTTTACATTTTTTTTTTACACATGAAGAAGAAGAAGAACACAGGGTTCTTTCAGCCCATGTGTTGATGCAGTACTCGTTTCACTGTGGATAATGACACAATCTTACCAGCTTCCATCAGCATCTTCACAAGAACTTTTGCTTTTGTTGTTGGGTTGATATGCACATGTCTGACTAAAGCACTTTCATGTCTGGTACACACAACCTGTCTCCTTCCTGAGAGGTATGATGGCTGGACATTCCCATCTTGTTTGTACATGCGTAAAGTTGTTTGTACAGATGAACAAGGCACCTTAAGGTATCTGGAAATTACACTTAAGGATGAACCAGACTTGTGCAAGTCCACAATTCTCTTCCTGAGATCTTGGCTGATTTCTTTTCACTATCCCATGATGCTACAAAGAAGCAGTGTGTTTTAGGTGTGCTTTACAATACATCCACAGGTGTGTCTCTAACTCAGATGTTGCCAATAAACCTATCAGAAGCTTACAAAGACATGACATCATCATATGGGCTGTTCCATATTGATTAAAAGTATAGTACTCTTAATGTATGTAAACTTTTGACTTTGCAGAAAGTAATAAAAATGCCTTAACACATTCTCTCTCTCATCATTCTGACATTTGGCAAATATAAATAATTTTGGTTCCTAATTGACCTAAAACGGGAAAGCTTTATTCTGATTTCATGTCAGATAAAAACATGAGATGTGTCTTTTTAGATAATGTATGTAAACTCCTGCTTTCAGCTGTAACTTGTCTTTGCATAAACCTGATGTATTTGCCAATAAAAGTAACACACTTATGAAACGCTCATAATTGTACTTCTGTTTTTTGGCAGTCTGAAAACTTTTTGCCACAATTGTATATCATAATTGATTTCAAGGGGCACAATCAATTTATATTATAATTAATTGCAAGGGTCACACTGTATAGAATACTTTATGTTTTTGCGTGCTGTGCACAATGTAATTCATATCATAGGATGCAGTATACATTATCGTTTATTTCAGGGCAATAGTAATATTATAATTTATTTCCGAGGGCCCAGTATAGTATAACTTATTTATAGGGGCACATTGTCTCAAAATGTAGATATTATACTAGTGTCAATATTATTTTTCAGAGTGTGTGTGATGTTATTTTCATGAGAGCGCAGTGTCTGACACAGTTATTTCTAGGGGGGCTCGGTTTATGGCACAATAGGAATTTTCATTCCATAAAGGTTAAGAATGTGCTGCAAATCAGAAGACTTGAAGACGTTTGGCAGCAAACGCTAAGAGGCGAGACATAGTTGGAAGAAGTAATTAAGGGTAATCTGTCAGCACGATTTTACACCCCAAACTATTTATATGCGCATGTAGCTCTTTCATAGCAATACTTTTACATGGCCAGTCTGCATCTCCATTATTCAGAAATCAGAGTTTGAATTGATAAGAAAATTAAGCTGCTGCTTGACCTATGGCCCCGCTACATAGAGGCTGTTCATTAAGTGCCCAGGGAAGGGGGTACTCGGTCCCGGGCGGTTGCAAACGTGAATGTCACTCTGGTGGCCGTTGCCTGGTCCCGTGCCCTGGGGACGCTTAATAAAAGGGCAGTATTTACAGGGGATAATAGAGTTAATGTTCGTGACGCCACCTGCGGGTTGCGGTTAAGAATGGAGAACCGCCGCTGCTCAACGTGGGTACTCCCAGGGATGGTGGTAGTGGCAGCTATGGTGGTAGGCCCTCCGCAGGTAGGGCTGTGCCTGGGAGATGTATAGTGTATAATGATGGAGACCACACCAGGTTAACTTTAATAGACTCTACTCACATGGACCCTCGGCTTGCTAGTTCCGGTCCCAGGAGTATCAATGCCAATGTAGTGACCCAGGTTGCTCTATCCCCGGCACTCTCTGTAGATTGAGTCCCCGTAGCGTGGAGTGTTTGGGAACCCCGACTGTCCGTTTTGGGGTACAGTCTCCTTCTCCGTACAGCGGGCAGTGCGGACCCTGCGGGGAGGTAAGTGTCCGAACCCCAATTCCCGTTTACTGCTGATGCCCCCGAATTCTTTGGTTCGATGAAGTCCGTGAAGGTGTCCTCACTATGCAGGTATTTATCAAACCATTTGAAACTTGACATTTGACCTAGACCCTGTGCCCCGTGCGTGCTCCAGTCCCAGCGGTATCCTGGTACCCGTCCTGGCGACCTCTCTCCTGTGCCCCCGGGGTCACCGTTACACGGACCCAGCTCAGGCACATGCGCAGACCTCTGCTGTGTGCTCCCCACTTCTAACTCCTCTGACTGCCACGGACTGACTGACCCCTCCAGGCTGGCTATGCCCAGGGACTCGTTCCCATGGCGACCATCCCCTTACATGGTTAACCCTTTATGCCCAGTGTGGAGAGGATAACTAGGATTTTAGATGTGTGTTGGTGGAATCGGCATTGGTACTCCAGGTTCCAGGGGGTAGGTCCTGCATCCCCAAGAGGATGCAGTTCCCTGTAGTGCCCTGAGGCTCTCAGGGGCGCTACATAAGCAAGAGGAGGCGCTGGGTGGGGAATAGAGCTGAAGTGACCGAGGCTTCAGATCTACAAAAAGATTTCTCAGTAATGGAGAAACAGACTGGTCAAATTACTGTAAGGTATTGTTGGACATGTCTTTGAAAGAGCTACATTCTCATAGAAATAGATTAGGGGGTAAAATCCTGCTGATAGATTCCCTTAAAGCTCTGGACCATATGTAGAAGAAAGGAAATGTGCCACGCTAGGTACAGGGAAGTACCAAGCGAACAGTAATAGGGAAGGAAAGGGAAAGGAAACCCTGTGTCTAGGGAAGGGGAAGATGGTGACCCCTGACCAACCTTCTGCTGGTCCCTGGGATCCTTCACCACCCTAGATAGGATCCGCATCTATGCGCCGAGCCAAATACCTGACCTTAGGTATCCCTAGTGCTTGGCCCTAAATAGAGAACGGATGGGATGAGCTCTTTGTCAGCCCCACTAAACACTATAAAAGATACAAGGAGGACACACAGGGGGAAAGTCCATGAGCTACTTATCCACAGATGACTCAGGTAGAAGTTCAGCAAATTTTCAGCAACGGTACCACAGATGAAGCAAGCCACCTGCTTGCACCAGAGCTAGAATGAACTGAATAATATCACCAGCACAAGTTCGGGGAAGATGGGAATATTTAAGCACAAATGGAAATACTGATAATCAGCAGCTGGACAGAAGGAGCGCTTCCCTAGGTCCTAAAGGGGAATAAATGAAAATCCAGCAGGAAAGCTACCCAGTACAATGAATACTAACAGCAGGAACAACAGAAAGTCAGGGAGCATTTTGCGCAGCCAAACACTGTGACCTTCTATTGCCAGAAACCATGTGACTGTCTGTCACCCATGACAAAATGACGACTCCAATCACAGCTGATGTCACTGATAAGTCATATTCTGTTTCTGATTGCATTTAGTCAGTGATGTTTTCACTTGTGAGGTCTGCTGCATTTTAATCTGTAAAACAATCTTTAGCATGGCCTGTCCATTGTTTAGCTCACACTTGAAACTATAGTCTCACACCATTAACCCATCTTGACAATTATATTATTTGATTATTAGAGTAGAAATAAAATCCATGGTGCGTGACACAGAAGGTATCCCTCGCTCCAGGAATTGAACTTGTTAAAAATTTGAATCCCATCTCTAGCTGATTGTTCATCACGGATATTATTGATCTAATGTATGTTTTTTTATGCCAAATGTTTTATTAGCTTATTAAAATTAATAGTTTACAATTTTATTTAAATGATAATAAATAGCTATTTATATGAATGGGAAACCTACTTTGACCTAAAGTACAAATATTAAAACATTCTCTTTTCCTATGCTTTATTGAAAAAGTAAAAAAAACATGCTGTATGACCTGTTTTTGGTTCTGAAGATCTTCTACTGTAGCCCACATCAGGTATATTTCTTTGATGTAACTGGGATGGAGGGGCGCTCTGCCTATAATTCACTGATGATACACTTTTCTGCTGCTCTCTGAAAGTTGACGAATTTCTTGACTGGGAACTGGTAGGCGACGTGCTCCTTGGTGGTGTCCTAGCTGGAGAGGTAGATCTAAGTGGTGTTCTTGCTGGTGAAGTAGACCTAAGCGGTGTTCTTGCTGGTGAAGTAGACGTAAGTGATGTTCTAGCTGGTGAAGTAGACCTAAGTGGTGTTCTAGCTGGTGAAGTAGACCTAAGTGGTGTTCTAGCTGGTGAAGTAGATCTAAGCGGTGTTCCCGCTGGTGAAGTAGACCTAAGTGGTGTTCTAGCTGGTGAAGTAGACCTAAGGGGTGTTCTAGCTGGTGAAGTAGATCTAAGCGGTGTTCTAGCTGGTGAAGTTGACCTCAGCTGTGTTCTAGCTGGAGAAGTAGACCTAAGCGGCATTCTAGCTGGTGAAGTAGACCTAAGCGATGTCCTAGCTGGTGAAGTAGACCTAAGCGGTGTTCTAGCTAGTGCAGTCGACCTAAGCGGTGTACTAGCTGGAGAAGTAGACCTAAGGGGTGTTCTAGCTGGTGAAGTAGACCTAAGTGGTGTTCTAGCTGGTGAAGTAGACCTAAGCGGTGTTCCAGCTGGTGAAGTAGACCTAAGCGGTGTTCTAGCTGGTGAAGTAGACCTAAGTGATGTTCCAGCTGGTGAAGTAGACCTAAGTGGTGTTCTAGCTGGTGAAGTAGACCTAAGTGATGTTCTAGCCGGTGATGTAGACCTAAGTGTTGTTCTAGTTGGTGATGTAGACCTGAAAGGTGTTCTAGCTGGGGTAGTAGACCGAAGCGGTGTTCTAGGTGGTGAGGTAGACCTAAGTGATGTTCTAGCTGGTGAGGTAGATCTAAGTGATGTTCTAGCCGGTGAGGGAGACCCAAGCTGTGATCTAGTTGGCGATATGCTCCTGAGTTGTGATCTCAAACTTGAGGGAGATTGTGATCTTGCAGGAGAGGTACTTCTTTGCTGTATTCCGACTGAAGAAGCATATCTATGCTCGTGTTTTGTAATTGCGGGAGTCTTTGCATAGGACTCAATGGGTAAGTTTTTTTTCTGTGGGGATCTTAAATGTGAAGATTCATTTTGCTGTGTTTTTGGAGGGATGGAATTTCGTTGCAAGGACCTAACAGGAGAATCGCTTCTATGATGAGATCTTCCAGGAGAATAACTTATTTGTTGGGATAAAGAGTTTCTCTGCTGTGACCAGACAGGAGAAGAACTTCTCTGCTGACTTCTTACAGGGGAGTAACTTCTTTGTAGTGATGGTACAGGAGAGGAATCTCTTTGAAGAAAATTTGCAGGTGAGTTACTTCTTTGCTGGGACTTCATAGATGAAGAATATTTTTGTTGTTCTTTCACAGAAGTGACAGGTGTGAAGCTTCTCTGTACAGGAGTGTTGCCTCTTTGTTGAGCCCTTATAGGGAAGCTCCCACGATTTCCTGTAAACTGCATCTCGCCTCCTGCTTCAAAAATTCCAGAAACTTCTTCATAGATATTTTTCAGTCCCCATCCCTGAAGAGTACATTTAAACTACTATTAGGCAAAAAAAGATTATATCATACAATGTACTAAAACAAAGACTAAAATGTTATACATGTATATACATTTCCTAATAATCTGAATGGAACAATTAGAAATATGTGCTTGCAGCCAAAACAATGACATTGAGATGTTTGGGACTGTTTTCTAATTACAAATTATTTTCATTTTGTGAGGAAAATCTCATTGGCTATATTTCTTTTGGAGAATTTACACAGAAGATGATGAATACTGTACTTTACAAAGGTCTAATTTCATATATCTGCCCATCCAACTTTTTCCCCCTTTGGTGTGGCAGTTAAACATCAGAAGGTACGGTAACTGATGGAGTAACTGATCCCATCATTTTTCATACGATCGTTCATATTCATCCTGCGCATCAGTTGTTGCACCAGATTCTTCAGGGAGCTATAAAGTGGTTATTAAACCTGATTACAAACCATGCTATTTTGTCATTATTTGAGGTGCAAGAAATCTGACCCGCGGGACACAGATACACTGTGTGCGGAATTATTAGGCAAATGAGTATTTTAATCACATGATACTTTTTATACATGTTGTCCTACTACAAGCTGTATAGGCTTGAGAGCCAACTACCAATTGAGTAAATCAGGTGATGTGCATCTCTGTAATGAGGAGGGGTGTGGTGTAATGACTAGAGATGAGCGAACCGGTCCCGGTTCGGCTCGAGGCCGGTTCGCCGAACGGGGGTCCCGTTCGAGTTCAGCTCGTCGAACGTTCGACGAACCGAACTCG
Source organism: Anomaloglossus baeobatrachus (assembly GCF_048569485.1). NCBI lineage: Eukaryota > Metazoa > Chordata > Amphibia > Anura > Aromobatidae > Anomaloglossus > Anomaloglossus baeobatrachus. The sequence goes on from NC_134360.1 coordinate 80,783,787, forward strand.
AACGTATAGGCTATAATGGGAGGCAATCACAAACACATAAAAATGCATTATAAATGTACACAAACAGTTAATAAAGATTGCCATAACACTTACCGGTCCCCGCAATCCCTTCTGCACTCTGTCTCCTGCCGCTATTCCATCCGATGATCGCTTAATCCTCCCGGTGACCTGCACTGCCAGCAGAGATGCAGGACCTATCGTGACGTTAAAATAGCCATGTGACCAGTCACGTGGCTATTATCTCATTGGCTACAGACTGGTCACATGACTATGACACGTCATGTAGGACCTGCGAGTGCATCTCTCCGGTACACGGTGCACATATGTGTATCGCCGTGTACCGGCGACATGCTCTAGCACACGGTCGACTCCCCGTTCCGTTAGGGACCGGCTGACACAGCCAGTCATTAACGGAGATCACCGTTGCCATAGCAATGCAGTTAGCGGTGGCGTCACCGCTAACCGCGGCTCCGAGAGCACCGTTGCTATGGTAAAGCGTCTGTCAGCGTTACCGCTGTTACCGCTGACAGCCAGCACTGATCACTCACGGAGTGAAGGCTGCACGCTGCTGCACGATTGTAGTGAGGATTGTAGTGAGGATGAGGTTCCCCAGCCCCAAGTGATGAGCTGGTGAATCTCATCCTTCCTCACTACAATCGTCACTACTACTACACTAGTGAGGATTGTAGTGAGGATGAGATGCCCCAGCCCCAAGTGATGAGCTGGTGCACCTCATCCTTCCTCACTACAATCGTCACTACTACTACACTAGTGATGATTGTAGTGAGGATGAGATGCCCCAGCCCCAAGTGATGGGCTGGTGCACCTCATCCTCACTACAATCGTCACTACTACTACACTAGAAAGAAAGAAGACAGAAGAGCAGGATCGTGGAGGGGTGACAGGGGGTAATAAAGATGGAGTCTCTAATGTGTCTGTGTATTTATTTCTATTAAAGTATTTTTTCTCTGTGTGGTGTCTTTTTTTTAACCCTTTATTGGAGATTCTTAATGGCCGGGTCAAACGTGCCTGACATTAAGAATCTCTGGCTTAATACTGGCTAGTAAAACAAAGCCAGTATTAACTCATGATTACCCAACAAGCCACCCGGCTCCAGGGCTGTTGGAAGAGTTGGATACAGCGCCAGATGATGGCGCTTCTATGAGAGCGCCATTTTCTGGGGCGGCTGCGGATTGCAATTCGCAGCAGAGGCGCCCAGAAACCTCGGGCTAACCTGTGCTGCGGATTCCAATCCCCAGCTGCCTAGTTGTACCCGGCTGGACAGAAAAATGGGGCGAAGCCCACGTCATTTGTTTTTTTATTATTTCATGAACTAAGTGAAATAATTTAAAAAAACGGGCTTCCCTATATTTTTGGTTCCCAGCCGGGTACAAATAGGCAACTGGGGGTTGGAGGCAGCCCGTGGCTGCCTGCTGTACCTGGCTAGCATACAAAAATATGGCGAAGCCCACGTCATTTTTTTGGTGGTCAAAAAAATTCTGCATACAGTCCTGGATGGAGTATGCTGAGCCTTGTAGTTCTGCAGCTGCTGTCTGCTGTCTAGGAGAGTGGAGAAGACTCCATACAGATAGACAGCAGCTGCAGAACTACAAGGCTCAGCATACTCCATCCAGGACTGTATGCAGAAGTTTTTGCCCCCTGAAAAAATTATGTGGGCTTCGCCATATTTTTGTATGCTACCCAGGTACAGCAGGCAGGTACGGCTGCCCCCAACCCCCAGTTGCCTATTTGTACCCGGCTGGGAACCAAAAATAAAGGGAAGACCTTTTTTTATTATTTCATGAATTTCATGAAATAATTAGAAAACAAATGACGTAGGCTTCGCCCCATTTTTGTGTCCAGCCAGGTACAACTAGGCAGCTGGGGATTGGAATCCGCAGCACAGGTTGGCCTGAGCTTTCTGGGCCCCACTGCTGCGAATTGCAGTCTGCAGCCGCCTCAGAAAATGGCATTTTCATAGAAGCGCCATATTCTGGCGCTGTATCCAACTCTTCCAGCACCTGCCTGCTATACCTGGCTAGCATACAAAAATATGGCGAAGCTCACGTCCTTTTTTTGTAGTTTTTTGGCAAAAAAAATAAAAAATGCTTCCCTGGATTTTCCATTGCCAGTGAAGGTAACACCAAGCAGTGGGGGTTAGCAGCCAGTAGCTGCTTGGATTACCCTTAGCTAGCAATACAAAAAATGCAGCGGGAGCCCATATATATTTTTTTTAATTATTTATTTAAATAACTAAAAATAAAATGGGCTTCCCTGTATTTTGATTGCTGGACATCACAGTGCTGTAAAAATAAATCTTTAAAAAAATGACGTAGCGCTCCGTGGTATTTTTGATTCTCAGCGCAGATAAAGCAGACAGCTATGGGTTGCCACCCCCATCTGCCTGCCGTTACCTTGGTTGGCAATCAAAATACAGGGAAGCCCATTAATTTTTTCTATTTAAAAAATAGTTTAAAAAAAAAATGACGTTGGGTCCCCCCATTTTTGATAGCCAGCTAGGGTAAAGCATACGGCAGTAGCCTGAAAACCACAGCTGGCAGCTTTACCGTGGTTGGGGATCCAATGTGGAGGTCCCCTCAGGCTCTTTTTTATAATTATTGTATAAATATTAATAATTACACAATAAAAGTAGGGTCCCCCCCAAATTGGATCACCAGCCAAGGTAAAGCGGACAGCTGTGGTCTGGTATTCTCAGGGTGGGAAGGTCCATAGTTATTGGGCCTTCACAGCCTAAAAATAGCAGGCCGCAGGCACCCCAGACGTGGCGCATCCACTAGATGCGCCAATCCTGGCGCTTCACCCCAGCTCATCCCGTGCCCTGGTGCAGTGGCAAACGGGGTAATAAATCGGGTTGATACTAGCTGTAAAGTAACCTGAGATCAAGCCCAGCAGTTTGTGATGTCATGGCGTCTATTAGATACTCAACATCATAAACTGTCAGTACTAACAAAAAAAAAAAAATCGACAAAATAAATTTATTTGAAAAAACAGTCCCCAAAACATTTCCTCTTTCACCAATTTATTGTAAGAAAAAAAATAAAGGGGTCCCACGACGACTCTGGACCATCTAGAATATGGGGGGGAGACACTCAGGGAACGTATCCCCCATTTTCTAGGAGTGCGGACCCTTCATGTGAGGAGTGTGGGTGCAATGAATCTGCACTCACTCTTCTCGGGTCCACAGCAGCAGAGTCCATGTCGTAATGGTTGCTACCAAAGCTGCAATGCCCTGCTCATGAGGTAAGGGCATGCCTAATCAGGAGAACTACTGTAGAGGAAGCTCTGCTCACTGGTATATAGGTGCTCAGAGGTAATAATAGATAAAATTAGTGAGTAACCTCGGCACTCTAAATCTCCCAGACTAAGTCAGTAAGTCACAACGGATAGTAATGCAAAATCACTCTTTATTGGTCCGTATTAAGAAAAAAAAAATTTTCATAAGCATATATGTTTTTGTCCAAAACAAGTTACAAATGACGTTTCGGCCTGAGCCTTCGTCAGATTGGACTTATCTGCATGTAATTATGAAAAATGACAATAATCAGTATCACATAAGAGTGAGAGAACAATAACATAAACTCGAACAATGTAGAGGTACAATTGGGATGCAGCAAAAAAATTGCAACACAGCAAGAAATGAAACACATGATACAAATGTCATAATACAGTACAAGGACAATATAGTAATGACAAATATGGGGTCAGAGTAGGCTTAGACAGCTCTGGTACGAAAGAGATGTCAATCATAAAGTAACATGTGCAGTAGGTGTAGAGCTACAGTGTGCATGGCAGAGCTAATGGGTAGACCGACCATAGAAAAAGAACGGAGAAAAAGTGGAGAAAACAGTGGAGAAAAAGTGGGGAAAAAGTGGAGAAAAAGTGGAGAATAAGTGGAGAAAAAGTGGAGAAAAAGTGGAGAATAAGTGGAGAAAAAAGTGGAGAAAAAAGTGGAGAAAAAAGTGGAGAAAAAAGTGGAGAAAAAGTGGAGAAAAAGTGGAGAAAAAGTGGAGAAAAAGTGGAGAAAAAGTGGAGAAAAAGTGGAGAAAAAGTGGAGCACCCTTTGGTGCCTTTCATGTGGCACTAAGGGGTGCTTAGCTTTGTATTTAGCCAAAAAAATGAAAAAAAAAATGACGTAAGGTTCCCCCTAGTTTTGTAGCCAGCTAGGGTAAAGCAGACGGCTGCAGCCTGCAGACCACAGCTGGCAACCTCACCTTGGCTGGTAATCCAAAACTGAGGGCACCCCACGCTGTTATTTTAAATTAAATAAATAATTTAAAAAAAAAAACACGTAGGGGTCCCCCAAAATTGGATCACCAGCCAAGGTAAAGCAGACAGCTGGGGCATGATATTCTCAGACTAGGGAGGTCCATGGTTATTGGACTCTCCCCAGCCTAAAAATAGCAGGCCGCAGCCGCCCCAGAAGTGGCGCATACATTAGATGCGCCAATCCTGGTGCTTCGCCCCAGCTCATCCCGCGCCCTGGTGCGGTGGCAAACGGGGTAATATATGGGGTTAATACCAGATGTGTAAGTCACCTGGCATCAAGCCCTGGGGTTGGTGAGGTCAGGCGTCTATCAGATACCCGACATCACCAACCCAGTCAGTAATAAAAAAAAATAGACGACAAACACATTTTTATTTGAAAAAACACTCCCCAAAACATTCCCTCTTTAACCAATTTATTAGAATGAAAAACAAATCCAGGTCTGGTGTAATCCAAGGGGTTGCCATGACGATCCACACTGTCCCAGTCAATGAAGAGCAGGATGTTCCCCATTGGCTGGGAGAGCAATGCAGTGACCTGAGCTAACATCAATGGGTCAGCCCAGGTCACTGCAGGGCATGACAAGTGCTGCTGTCAGGAGCGAGGTACATTACCTGCGCTGATCTCCAGCACTGCCGACAGCCCCTGTCACTGAGCTCAATGACCGGCTTCACACCAAGTATCGCGAGAGGTCCGTGACGTCACCGCTAGTCAGTCTCGGGTCGGAAGCGAGAGGTGATGTGACAAGCGGCGGCCATGGAGGACAGTGACAGCACTGAGGTCGGGATGGCGGGACTTCATCACCGCAGGTAAGCCGAGCGGGGGGGGGGGGGGGTGCGTGTGTGTGTGTGTGTGTGTATGTATGTGTACATGCCGCGGGCAGGAGGGGGCGGAGCGAGCTGAGCGGGGAAGTGTGGGCTTCCTGCACGTAACTAAGATAAACATCGGGTTACTAACCAAAGCGCTTTGCTTGGATACCCGATGTTTATCTTGGTTACCAGCTTCTGGCAGGCTGCCAGCGATGGCTCCTGCACACTGTAGCTGTAAAAAGCCCTGCTTTTTGCTGCTAGAACCGTTCTCGAACATATCTAGAACTATCGAGCTTTTGCAAAAAGCTCGAGTTCTAGTTCGATCTCGAACAGTCCCCAAAATCACTCAAGCCCCGAACTGGAGAACCTCGAACCACGAACCACGCTCAACTCTAGTAATGACATCAACACCCTATATAAGGTGTGTTTAATTATTAGGCAACTTCCTTTCCTTTGGCAAAATAGGTCAGAAGAGAGATTTGTCGGGCTCTGAAAAGTCCAAAATTGTGAGATGTCTTGCAGAGGAATGCAGCAGTCTTGAAATTGCCAAACTTTTGAAGCATGATCACCGAACAATCAAGCGTTTCATGGCAAATAGCCAACAGGGTCGCAAGAAGCGTGTTGGGCAAAAAAAGAGCAAAATAACTGCCCATGAATTGAGGAAAATCAAGCGTGAAACTGCCAAGATGCCATTTGCCACCAGTTTGGCCATATTTCAGAGCTGCAACGTTACTGGAGTATCAAAAAGCACAAGGTGTGCCATACTCAGGGACATGGTAAAGGTAAGGAAGGCTGAAAAACAACCACCTTTGAACAAGAAACATAAGATAAAACGTCAAGACTGGGCCAAGAAATATCTTAAGACTGATTTTTCAAAGGTTTTATGGACTGATGAAATGAGAGTGACTCTTGATGGGCCAGATGGATGGGTCAGAGGCTGGATCAGTTAAGGGCAGAGAGCTCCACTCCAACTCAGACGCCAGCAAGGTGGAGGTGGGGTACTGGTATGGGCTGGTATCATCAAAGATGAACTTGTGGGACCTTTTTGGGTTGAGAATGGAGTGAAGCTCAACTCCCAGACCTACTGCCAGTTTCTGGAAGACAACTTCTTCAAGCAGTGGTAAAGGAAGAAGTCGGTACCATTCAATAAAAACATGATTTTCATACAGGACAATGCTCCATCACATGCATCCAACTACTCCACAGCGTGGCTGGCCAGTAAAGGTCTAAAAGATGAAAATATAATGACATGGCCCCCTTGTTCACCTGATCTGAACCCCATAGAAAACCTGTAGTCCCTCATAAAATGTAAGCTCTACAGGGAGGGAAAACAATACACCTGTCGGAACAGTGTCTGGGAGGCTGTGGTGGCTGCTTCACGCAATTTGATCGTAAACAGATCAAGCAACTGACAGAATCTAAGGATGGTAGGCTGTTGAGTGTCATCATAAAGAAAGGTGGCTATATTGGTCACTAATTTTTGGGGACCATTCAGGTCATAATTATTCTACCCATGTGGACATGATAGCATCATGCACTTTTACATTAGTTCAACATATCTGTGGTGCCACCATCATTCCAGATGTATGAAATTACTCTGATTTTTGTGACTACATGCCACAGGAATATTTTTAGAAAACTTTTCTTATGTTTTATTACAGGCCCCAGTCTTTTTAGGTAAATCCTTTTTGGTTAGAATAAAATGTCCACTTTTTCTTATGATAAATATAAATAAATAAATTTTACCGTAGAGCTGATTTCATCTCTGATGTCTGTACAAGTCACATGGGTAACAGAAATTTGTTCTGTCCATCTGAAAATAAATGTGAAATATTATCTCCAATACCTACAGAATTTTGGAGAAATTATAATTATTATTGCTAATTCATGCATTGTGAGAACTTAGCGCTCTAAGTAGCAAAGCGTAATATGGTAAGTTTCGTGAACTATTATATAATGGTGTGTTTTATATTTGGTTTAAAATTGTGCTTTTGGAAACATTTGGACAAGTACAGCATGCAGATACACCAGTTTACCAGGCCATCTCTCACATGGGTACAATGACGAAGAGTGGTCCCCTCTATTCAAGATGTCAGGAGATCGCAGCGTACGGCTATATGCACATTTGAATGGGTTAAATCTGCTAGCTGTGCAGATTCTCCTTGAACCGTTGCTACAAGGGTTAAGCAGTTCATTTGGTCTCGTAACTGAGGATGAAAATCCTGATCTCAGCTGTTCTGATTTTCCCACTCACCTCTGCTATAAGTACTCTCCTCTCAGCTCAGGGAGTTGCCAGCGATAGCTTAGCTATACCTAGCCTTTATAGTGGACGTGTGAGTTGTGCACTAAGGAGTCAAAGTACCCCTAGAGGTGCGAAACAGTACCGTCGTCCTCTGTGCTCCCTCCCCTCACCTCCCCTATGCTTTCTCACCTGTTTGTATGAAGCAAAATTAAAACTTCTCACATCACAGAGTGCTGCCGATCTTGTTTTTGGATGTGGCACTAAGGAGTCGTTTTTGGAGCTGTAGCCGGAGATTGCTGAGTGGATATTTGTGTGGTGTTTTCCCTTCCTTTATTCCCTTTTCAGTTTTCCTCACCTATCCATTCCCTTTACTCCTTCCTGTTGTTTGGTGTGCTTTTTACGATTGCTGTTTCTTTTACCCCTGTCTGTCTTATCCCCTGTGTGTCTTTAACCTAGAGCCAGACTAGTGTACCCACTGCCCTGTGCAGTAGACAGGGTTGTGTTCTGAGAAAGACAGCGATAGGAGTGTGATCGCCGCAAGGGGTCAAAGAAGATATCTAGGGACGTCCAGGAGCTCAGCGTTGCTTAGGGTAAATGTCTGGGGTTGACCTTCCTTATCCTTCCCTAGTGGCAGTGAATCCTTTCTCCCTTCTCGCCTTGCGCCGACCAGCTCCCTTGGGGGAGCACGACATCCAGGAGCTGCCCTGAAGTGGTACCTGGTGCCTATCATCAGACAATTCCAACCTCACCATCAGAGACTCTTGTGAAGACTGGGTAGGGACTTAAGGGTACTTTACACGCTGCGATATCGGTACAGATATCGCTAGCGAGCGTACCCGCCCCTGTCGGTTGTGCGTCACAGGCAAATCGCTGCCCGTGGCGCACAACATCGCTAACACCCGTCACACGGACTTACCTTCCCTGCGACGTCGCTCTGGCCGGCGATCCGCCTCCTTTCTAAGGGGTCGTATCGTGCGGCGTCACAGCGGCATCACACGGCAGCCGTCCAATAGCAGAGGAGGGGCAGAGATGAGCGGCCGGATCATGCCGCCCACCTCCTTCCTTCCTCATTGCCGGTGGACGGAGGTAAGGAGATGTTTGTCGCTCCTGCGGTGTCACACATAGTGATGTGTGATGCCGCAGGAACGAGGCACAACATTGATACTTACCAGACAACGATTTTTGGTAAATGAACGACCTCTCATATACCTACGATTTTTGTCTCTTTTGCGATCGTTTAAGGTCGCTCCAGCCTGTCACTCACTGCGATGTCGCTAACGACGCCGGATGTGCGTCACAAACACCGTGACCCCGATGATATATTGTTAGCGATGTCGCAGCGTGTAAATGGCCCTTTAGTCATGCTCCTCTCAGGATAAACCTGGTTCTGGGAACAGTGGGTTTACGTCCCTCTCTCCCCACCATCTTGTAGCGTGACACCATGGTCATTGGTCTAAGCTTATTTTATTATTTTTAAGCATAAAGTTAAAAAAAAAAAATATGCCAGGAGGTATGTGTTTTACTTCACAGGCATACATGTTTCAGTAAGGATCAGCACACTACACAGGACTCAGCATGGAAATAACACTGGCAGTGTATACTGATGCATAATTTATAAGGTGACCTTTTGTTTTAATGGCTTCTACAGTAGCCTTACTGAGAAGATTGCATTGCTATTACTCACCTGTCCTCAGCGTTTCTGTTCTCCTCCCAGGTGTATAGTTCACATTCAGGTGATACAATGCACAAAGGGTTGATGGGATCACATTTATCTGGAGATGCAAGCACATCGAAATACAGAGCATGTAGCTCAGAGAGGTCGGCAGAGCCCTGCATGCAAGCAGAAAGTGACATCAGTCCATTACAGACAGATTTACAGATATATGAACAAATATGTCCAAGGTGTATGTGTTGTACAAGAAAACAACTTCTAAATTTACGAAGAAAATAGTAACTGATACCAAACAATGTTTTACACCCTACAGGGATAGACTCAATGACGCAAAGTCTGAAAAATTGTGGTTTCCTGACAGTGAAGACTCTGTGGCTGATTGGGTGACAGACAAATTAGCCCCATGGAAGCAAATGTGACATAAATGAGCTCTCTTGTAATGATATAGATCTCATCTTGACAATCTTGTCTATATGTCACGATGTGATTTCTTGGAAAATGAGGGATAGGGGTCCCTATGCTGTCCCTCTCGCCAGGGGGCCCTATGCTATCCCTAACATCAGAGATACTCCTAATGGTGGAGATGCTTGAGTCTCCTTCCTGGCCCAGCTCCTGACCAGACTTAATCCACCAGGGAAGAACGGGGCAGGACTGTGATGTTAGGCACTGATGAAGACGGACCAGGGAAAACCAAAACTCTTGACACACTGCACACACACACACACACACATACACATACACACATACACACACACACACACACACACACACACACACAATAGGACAATAAGAGATTCAGAAGGAAAACAAGAGCAGGTAGGAAACTACAAAAGACAACTGGAGTAAACTCCAGAACCGCACAAAGCAAGAATAACTACTAGCACCAGATTGTCTGGGACACCACACAACACCAGATCAACTAAGTTAAACTATAGCTGGCATAGGAGGAAGGACCAAGCCTGTATATATATGTGGGAAGCAGATGTGATAGGCTCTTTCACAACAGGTGATCAAAGAGCGCAAACGAGCAAACTAGCAGAGATTAGCTCTTGCTAGCTCGCCTATGAATCAGCACACAGCAGGTTGACACCCAAGACTGCCTGCATTTCTCCCAGACATCAGAGAATCTCTCTACAGAGTGTCAGATTCTGCAATCTGAACAGGACCTGATGCCGCCATGACAGTCAGTGAAGTTAGTGAAAATCTGTGTGGGACACAATAGTGATGGCCTCTGTTCAACCTGATTTGGGCTAGCTTTATATGTTGTAGTAAAGCTAGGGAGGACTAGTGTGCTGCCCCGGCTCAGACCGGGGTGCTCAGATACGGGGTGGTCATGGCTCGAGGGGTCCAAACCTGGGCTCGGCAAACACTTCGATCCTTGAAAGGGGATTGTTTACAGGGGAGAAGTTTGTGAAGCCACCTGCAGGTTGCGGTAATGGGAGTACTGCCACTGCTGGAAGGAGTACTGGGGCAGATGGTGTGGAGCAGCAAGGTGTCAGTCCCTCCGCAGATATTAAAGACCCTTTGGGGTTTTGGTGGATTTGGGAAGGCAGGGTGCAGGGATCAGGGTACTCACTGTGGTAGTCGTGGTGCTGGATGAGGTTTATAAAGTAGACACACACACTGCAGGTAAACCAAAGTCTCTGTGTACCAGTGTCACTGTGGGGAGCCCGTCGAGGTGTCCACTCCCACTGGTGTCACTTGGTTAACCGGAGCCTGCCTCCGTGCACAATTTAGTTGTCTGTTGTGGCCCCTTGGCTTGAAGCTGTTAGGGCCCCGCTCACTATGTATAGTGTAGCTGTGCTCTTGATGGCTGGCACTTGGGATTTCAGTGGGTTGCTTTGCTTGGAAAACCCTATCCCCCCGTTGTGCTGATGCCTTCAATCTCTGAGCTCTTAGGGAAGTTCGTGAGGATACTCTCCCTCCCAGGTTAATTATCAGGACGTTGAATCGGTTCCTGACCTAGGATCCTGTACCCTGTCGTGCTCGGTACCGGTCAGTTCTTTTGGGTTTCTGATGCTGACAGTCCTACTAGTCTATGTCCGTCGCACCCTTTTCCAATGTCACTGCCACCGGTCCCCGACTCCACTGGTCCCGAACCACCATCTGCGACTCAACCTCGGTCTAGCTCCCCGGGAGCTACCACTCCAGCTCCTCACTCTTTGAGGGCTCTTACTACTCTGCTCACTTCCTCCCTCCCACCAGTCTGCCTGACCCCTAGGTGGGTAGCCCTATTCCAGCTTGATCAACCCACTGTTGTGTTTGACAGGTCATGATGTGAGTGTAATACTTATTCTATATTCTGAGGATTTCGATAGCGTAGGGCAATGACAATCAGAGACGAGTTCCGGGTACAAGATGTTTTATAGTATGTCACCACGGTAGAAACAGAACAAACACAACAATACAATAACACATACAATACTTTCCGGAATAGACGCGCAGGGGATTCCCGGGACCACGCACCGGACTCCCCCAGGGAGACCACCGGAGCGAACCCCTATACAGGGACTGTCCGGCAATCTACCCCGGAAGGCCTAAATGCGCAGTGGCCGGGATAAGGAGCAAGCGGTAAAGTCAATGAGTGTCCGTACGGAAATGTTTATCCAGGATGGTTACGAACCAAAAGAGAACCAGGCGGAGTGCTGACCGAAGATGGTAAACGGAATCCGGGCACAGCCTTAAGAGCCGGGTACAGTCCTGAGACAATCGGTAGGTAGTCCTTTAGGGGAATCCCGAGGCAATCCGGAATAAGCAGCAAACACAGCAGGAGCACACAGCAGGCAGTATACTCAGGCACTGGACTGGGCTGGGAGGCGGCCTTTTAAGCTGCTGGACAGGAAGTAGGGCAACAGAACGGTAACCTCCATGTTAACCGAGGGCAAGGGCAGTCAAAAGAGAACTGGAAAACCTGGAAACCTGACAGTGAGGTGTGATTGTGGTGCTGATGGTAGTGACATCGGTTTCTGGGAACCTTGAACCATGGGGGGGGTAGGCCCTGCACCCTAGGTGAAAGGATGCAGTTCTCTGTGGCACCCTGATACATTCAGGGGTGCTACACTAGGTTAAATCCTAGCACTGCGTGTACTGATTAGATGCACCGGCAAGCTTTGACTAAGGATCATGGCATGTGTTGCCCTGGGTCTCTCAGTCTGCTAGAGAGATTGAGCAGAGTGGAGTGTGTGGAAACTGCTAAGTGACCAGGTTGTTCACCCAAACTGTGCATGTTGTTGAATACTCTTGTTTAGTGCTGGACACTGCTAGAGATCAGCCTGAATGAGATACCGAGACTGGTAGGACAATACCTCTTATGTGAGTCAAGTTTGCTACAGGAGAATTGACTGTAATCTATTCAGGTGAGCCCGCACTATAATATATGTGCCCACTGAATGAACTGTTTTCTTTGCTGCTATACCTTTGTGCCCAGAAGAAGCAGTTTTAGTTTTTTAACCCCTTAGAGTTTTATGAGAACAATAAAACTGCACGTTTGGACCAAACTGCATTGCCTGCATGAACACTACGTACTGCCTACCTGAAAGCATGAATCCCTACAATATATTATTATTTATATAATTATCATGCTTTGCTTATATAGTGCCATTATATTACGCAGCTTAACAGACATTATCATCTTGGTCTTCATTGGGGCTCACAATCTAAATTCCCTATCTATGGTCTTTGGAATGTGGAAGTCAACCAAAGTACCGGGAGGAAACCCACGCAAACATGGGGAGAACATACAAACTCCTGGTAGATGTTGGCATTGGAGGGATTTAAACCCAGATTCTCTCCACGTCAAAGCAACACTGCCAACCACTGAGTCACCGTGTTCAGTGGTTAGCATTTTTGCAGTTGTAGAGAGAGTATGAGTACGTTAAAGAGCTATTCCTATGAGAAACATTTATCACTTATCTACAAGAGGGATGATAAGTATCGGTTTGTTGGGGGTAGCCACTGTTTACTAGAATGGGGTCCCAAGTCCCCAAGGCAATTTGAATAGAGAGACAGCCAAGTGTGCAAAGGCCCCTTTACACACTGAGACTTTCTAGCGATCCCACCAGCGATCTCGACCTGGCCGGGATCGCTGGAAAGTCTCTAGCAGTCGCTGGTGAGCTGTCAAACAGGCAGATCTGGCCAACGACGCAGCAGCGATACGGACCTGCAGAGCGACCTCGCTGGAAAGGGAACGCTAGCACGCCTATGGGCTGGGTCGCTAACGATGTCATTGTAACGGTGTCAAACACACCGATACATGCTGCGCAGCGGGAAACAAAGGACCAAAGAATGGTCCTGAACGACTTGTAGCCATCAGCAACCTCACAGCAGGGGCCAGGTCGCTGATGCGTGTCACACACTGCAATATCACTAGAGAGGTCGCTATTACGTCACAAAATCGGTGACATTACAGCGATATCGCTAGCGATGTTGCAGTGTGTAAAGGGGCCTTTACTGGCACTCTATATGCATTATATACTTTTATATACTTATTATGACCTATGCTGGAGATAAGAGTATGTTACCCTTCTGGAAAATCTATATGAGCATTTTATTAGATTAAACTACATCTTTAGTTGAAAGCTTAGGTTCAGAACCAGGGCAGCATGATGACACACATTTTGTTTTTCCAACTGAAAAGGATTATATCATTTACGATTAGAGCTAGAGACTTGTGAGGGTTTCACCATAAGATCCTGGGTGCTGGGCATTGGGGTGGGCAACAAGATTCATTCAGACAATAAAAGAGCTAAAATGTTTCTTTGAGGTAATAAAGTGAAAGGATAAGTCTATGTAGTGGGAGTGCAGCTTCTCAAGTCCCTAGAAATAGCTGTTTATATATCGGGGGACGATCAGGATAAATTGCGGTTCCTCTGCGCTGCCTCGATGAAAGAGAAGGACTCCAAATGGATTAAGTTGAATATGGTTTATTTGTCTATACGGTTCAAGGCAATCTATCCCCTTCCTCAGGACAAACCATACGGTAGTATCACGGGATGAGCAATGCGAACCCCTTGTCCAGGAGTTGGAGCCAATCTCCTAGCGAGCGTGCAGCGCACATTCCCTATTGAGGGAGTGAGACAGTCTACAAATAGCATGTATATATTGTGGAGGATGCCTAACAGTGAATTGTAGACCAGTAAAGTCTAAAAGAAAGACAGTCCATATGGGAAAAATGTATGTGCAGAGGAGGTGATAGAGATAGGAAGCTACATAAATGGTGTGGAGACACGGGGCTCAGTAGGTGCACTCGTCTGCTAAAACCCGCCGCCTTTAGAAAGACAGCGTGGCTCAGGGCTCATCCCAACTGAACGCCGGCCTCCTTAACCGTGGGCGTAACACTATTCAGACAACACAGGGTGAGGGAATCACAATAATTAGACTTTATTGGATCCCCAAACAATTAACGGCACATAACACATAACCAGCAAAACACACAAATGTAACAGGCAACAGAGTCTCACCCTTCCGCTGGCTCACCAGGGATTTAGAATGTTTATGCCTCAGAGGTTCCAGGGCTATTTACTCCAATCCAGCAGCACCCCGCTTTTGGCGGGCACCCACCGAGAAAGGAATAATGCCAGATTTAGGAAGCTGTCTGAGGTCTGCAAAGTCTGTAACAGGTGACTGAACTGTCCCAACCTGAGTGTCCTCCTTAGGTAGTCCTGGTATGATGATACAATCCTGGCAGCCAGAGTCGAAATCCCTAGGCTGTGGATATGGTCTCCAACCGGAACCGGAGTCCCTAGATTGAAGCCATAAGATATCCTGATCCTCTAGTCAGCTCCTAAGAGCTTAGACTGGATCCATCAGCATCCATCAACAACCACCTGGTGGCTTAAAGAAATCCCTTTTATAGCCACAGCCTTCCACTTAGATACACTGCGTCCTCATCGATTGGTTGGACAAGATTGCTTCTCCCATTGGATGAATCTCAAGCTGCATGGACAATGTTCATCCAAATGATGTCTACAGAAAGACTGAAGCTATCTACATGGAGTCTGCAAGTCACAGACTCAACAATGGCTACTAAGGTAATCACATTAGCAATACACAACTACAATACAATGGTTAAAGGAAAAGTCTGGCTTTCAGTGGCCAACACAATTACATTGAGTCAACAAGAGTTTTGTAAAAACAATGTTTATAGACGGGGGAGAAGTCCCTCAATCTATCATGCTGTCTGGCTGAATTTTAAGAAACTTTAACCCATGAGAGTCCATGTCGTCACAAATGGTATCAGCAAAAAGACTTGAGAATAGTCAGTTGGTGTGGTGAGAGGCCTTGTGACCTGCGCTTTACTATGCTGATACCAGGGAGTCAGCTGAGAGAGGTACCTGTGCGCATGGAGTGGCTGTGGAAACAGCAATTGTTTGGGGACCACTCTCTAAAAACAATGTGATAAGTGATTTCAGATGATGATCCTAAATTATAGACCCTAGGCAAATACAGAATGGGAGGACCTAGAGTGACTTGCAATGATTGGACCACTGAAACTTTGAGGCAATAATGCACCACAGCACTGTCTCACAAGGTGGTCAAGATGTAAGGGACGAATTCATGATTGGCCATCTTGTAAAGCATGATACCACTGAGCATGACAGATCACTAAATGTTCTACCAGTCTGTAGTGGCAAGTGCCATCTTTTTTGCACGCATATGCTGGGGTAGTAGTGTGCGGGTCTCTGATGCTAATAAGCTGAATAAGCTTATCAAGAAGGCAAGCTCCGCTGTTGGCTGCAATCTGAACTCTTTTGAGGAGGTAGTGGAGAGAAGAACTCTGAAAAAGTGTATGGCGATTATGAATAATAATGCACATCCATTATATGAGCTATTCATGAGACAGAAGAGCACCTTCAGTAACCGGCTAATCCTTCTGAGGTGTAAGAAGGAAAAATATAGGAAATCATTTGTGCCAACTGCTATGGGAATGTTTAACAATAACATTATTGTTAAATCATCAAGGTGAATGTCTACTTTATGTCTTCTACTTTCAGTTCACCCGCTGTGTATGTCCTAATCTAATGTATAATGTTCTTCTGTCAACTCTACTGTCTTGTCAATTATGTAATTCCTGTTATGATTTAAGTTGTGCTGCTGTGATACCATAATTTCCCACTGGATCAATAAAGTGTATCGTATCGTATCGTAAAAGTTTCACCACTACAACTAAGGAGTGCCTCATTATTTCATGCGTTACTGAGCACCAATACCCACCTGGAGTTCCAACCATAACATTTGCACTAGCAAGAAAGGCTATGACCTGCACAGGGAGATCTCCAAGTTCTGCTGTGTGTTGTACATATCACAGGCACTCCATATGATATACCAGTAGAAACTGTGGACTGTTCTGAGTGTTATGTACTGAAAGGTGTTCCATATTAATCGCCTTTTCTACAAAACTGTTGGGATCTGTTTGTAACACAGAGGCCAGGAATGCAACATGTAGCAAGGATGACTCAGTGGTGACTTCAACAGATTTGATTTATTATGCGGGAACAAGTTAAGGGAGAATGGTTGAGTAAACAATAGACAAAGAAGGAGTACAAAGAAAATTAAATTAAACAACAGTTGGCACCTTTCACAGTCACATTCAACTGATGAAAAATGTACTAAGACAGAGGATTCTTTCAAACTCAGCAATAACCCAACCCCGGTCTTTTCATCAGAAAAAGTCAAAGTCACTCTACTAGGGTCACAGTAGGCAATAAACCAGAAAACGTAAACTTTCATAGACCCACTTATGTCAGTGGTTCAATAAGTGTGGCACAGATACATGGGAATGCACTACATGCTACTACACTACATGCTATTTTCTCTCAGTACAATAAGCAAGGTGGAAAGTAATGTGTTACACCTCGTAGCTCTCCTGAGGCAGTTTCCCATTCCTTGCCTGCCACAAGCGCTCCTGTTCAGCAGCGCCGAAGGTCTGCCAGACTGCGCAGTGTGCAGGAGATACCTTCTCAGAGAGGCAGCAGAAGGGTGACACCTAGTGGTTCTCCTGTTACAAGGAGTGAAGCGGTCTCCCATTCCTGGCCTGCCGCAGGCCCTCAAGGTCTGCGAGGTTGCGCAATGTGCAGAGGTTTACTGCTCAGGGAAGCAGTGAGACTCCCGTTATCTCTGCACATTGTGAGACCGAGGATGCAGCCTCTATTTCCCAGAGGCAGGAGGGTGAGCATGTGCAATGCGTGGTGGGTTCTGATTCGCCCACTGACGTCACACGGCTTGATGACAAGGCTGGTGACGTGGTGCATCCTGACTGGCCAGGCTGGGACGTCGTGGACCCTGATTGGGTCAAGTCCGTCATCTCCGCCTCGCGCCCGCCCTTGGGTGGAACTACACCTCCTTAAAAGCTCCTCCTGCCATCATGGCGGCGCGCGACCATCCTTCTATGTTTGGATGTCTGGCAGCGTGCTGCCACGCCACTGCTCAGGCATTACTGTCTTTTGTGGGCTTGGCCCTTGCTGCTTAGGCAGCACCTGGTTTGCAGGCCGTGTTCCTGCCTTGCTGCTCCGGCAGTATCCCCTTCAACAGGCCGTGTTCCTGTCCCAGGTGAGCTCCTCAAGTCTCCACCGGACTCACCTGGTTATTGAAAGCACACGTGCGTGGGCACCTCTGTGCTACCCTCGTGCCATATTCTCATGACTTCCACTGGCACACGTGCGTGGGCACCTCTGTGCTTCCCCGTGCAACAGGTACACCGAGTCGTGAGATCCGTGCCATACAACCCTCACGGGTTAGGGCAGACCGGTGTACATAGATCGTCTGTGACATTCCAGACGATCGCTAGCAGCAACCCGCTCACTCTTCACCCACCATAGCGGCGGTCCCTTACACCGCACAGTGGACCTTGACTGGCGGAAGCTGTCCATTTCCCATCTTGGCACGCTTCCCCGGGTCCCCCTCGTAACATTATGGTCGCGCCAAAGGTCTGGCTATGGCTGAAGAGCAGCAGCAGTTGCTGCGTTATGTGCAGCAGTTGGAGTCACGATTGGCAGCAGTGGAGCAGTCTTCCTCCGATAAGACTACTCTGACGACAGTCGCCACCCAGGCGGCTACCCAGGCTGTGCTATTGGGCGGAAGGTCTCCTCGCCTTGCGCTTCCAGAGCGCTTTAGCGGCAACAGCTCTGAGTGCCGTGGTTTTATAAACCAGGTTACCACCTACTTAGAGCTGTCCGCGACTCTTTACGCTACCGAGAAGGCAAAGGTAGCCTTCGTCCAGTCCCTGCTCACAGGGAGAGCGCTGAAGTGGTCCACGCCGTTGTAGGAGCGCGGAGATCGAGTGGTGAATAACTTAACAGCTTATCTTGGGGCCATGAGAATGGTGTTCCTCGGGCCTCAAGTCACCCACGACTCTGTGCTGCGCCTCCTACGACTTCGGCAAGGGTCCGCTTCAGTCGGGGACTTTGCTATACACTTTAGGACACTTGCTGCAGAGCTGGACTGGCCGGATAAGGTCCTTGTCCCTGTGTTTTGGGAGGGCCTGGCAGGGTTTGTCAAAGACGCACTGGCCACGCGTGAGGTGCCTGCCACTTTAGAGTCCTTGATTCAGGTTGCCTCTCGCATAGACATCCACCAGGCGGAGCGAAGGCTCGAGGTCTCTTCAGCACCCACGTCTTCTCGGCCTAAAAAGCGTCTGGCTCCCGTCTTCCATCAGACAGGTCTCCCAGCCAGTTCTGTAGGCGACTCCGTGGAGTCAATGGAGGTGTCCAAGGTGGTCTCCTCTGCCCCAGGTTCTCGGTCTTGTGTCATCTGCTTTTCCAGTGGGCAGAGGGGACACATAGCTACCCGATGTCCCAAACCGTCGGGAAAAGACAGCGTCTAGTTTCTATCAGAGGGGGGACTCTAGACGCTACCTCTCCCTCTAGGTTGACTATCAGCACCCAGTTGCAGTTCGGCACTACTCTCTTCTCTGCTCTGGCTTGCTTGGACTCAGGCGCTGAAGGCAATTTCATTTCGACCTCCCTGGCAACCCGATACTCAGTTCCCCTGGTTCTGTTGCCCAAGCCACTCAGGGTCCGGGTAGTCGACGGGTCCCTACTACTCGATCCCATCACCCAGATCACCATCCCTCTCAGGATGGATGTACCACCGGGACACCATGAGCAGGTGTTCTTCCTGGTGCTTCCAGGGGGGGCGAATGAGATCCTACTGGGTCTTCCCTGGTTGAGACAGCATGCTCCTATACTCAACTGGGCAACAGGGGAGATCTCATCCTGGGCAGGATCCTGTAGAGAGCACCTCGTGACTACCGAACCACCCGCTACCATTAGGTCGGTTGGGTGCTCAGGGAATACAGGGGGGCCGGGTTTACCGACACCTTATGAGGCCTACAGGGATGTCTTTTCCAAAAGGGCCGCAGATACCCTTCCTCCCCACCGGCCATATGATTGCCGAATAGACCTGAAGCCAGGCTCCGAGCCCCCTAGGGGCAGAGTGTATCCACTCTCTGCTCCAGAGACGGAGGCTATGTCCAAATATATTCAGGACAGCCTGGTGAAGGGGTTCATTCGCAAGTCTATTTCACCGGCTGGTGCAGGGTTCTTTTTTGTGCAGAAGAAGGAAGGGGATCTGCGCCCTTGTATCGATTATAGGGGATTAAATGCAATCACAATCAAGAACAAATACCCTTTGCCCCTCATTACTGAGCTATTTGATCGATTCCGCGGGGCAAAGGTCTTCCCAAAGCTGGATCTACGCGGGGCGTATAATCTAGTGCGAGTCCGAAAGGGCGATGAGTGGAAGACCGCCTTTAACACCAGGGATGGTCACTACGAGTATCTAGTAATGCCCTTCGGACTCTGCAATGCCCCCGCCGTATTTCAAGACTTTGTGAATGACATTTTCCGGGATTTGTATCTTTCCGTGGTTGCATACCTGGATGACATTATCTTCTCCCCCGATCTTACCACCCATCGGAGGGATGTCATCCGAGTACTTAAGAGGCTCCGCACCCATTCGTTATATGCTAAGCTGGAAAAGTGCGTTTTTGAACGGGAATCCTTGCCGTTCCTGGGGTACATCGTGTCCAGTCAGGGGTTAGCAATGAATCCGGGGAAGTTGGAGACAGTGATGAACTGGCCTGAGCCCCGCTCGCTGAAGGCGATCCAGCGATTCTTGGGGTTTATCAATTATTATCGCCAGTTCATTCCCAACTTCTCGACGGTGGCAGCACCCATCATTACCCGCAAGGGCGCTAATCCCAAAGCATGGACATGGGAAACGGTAGAGGCATTTCACACTCTCAAAACTTACTTCTCCAGAGCTCCCATCCTTCATCGTCCAAACATCTCCAAACCCTTCCTACTGGAGGTAGACGCCTCTTCGGTCGGTGCAGGTGCAGTCCTGTACCAGAAAAACGAACGAGGAAGGAAGCATCCGTGTTTCTTTTTCTCCAGCCGAGAGGAAGTACTCCATAGGGGATAGGGAGTTACTGGCGATGAAACTAGCATTCCAGGAATGGCGGCATCTCCTGGAGGGTGCGAAGCATCCATTTGAGGTATTTTCTGACCATAAAAACCTCACATACCTCCAGACAGCACAACGCCTGAACCCAAGGCAGGCCCGTTGGTCTTTATTCTTCTCCCGGTTCCGCTTTATTATCCGCCACCTGGCCGGTGAGAAGAACGTACGGGCCGATGCCTTGTCACGTTGTATGGTTGTGTTGGAGGAGGACGAGGAGGAGCCTCGTCTTATACTACCCCCGGACAGCTTGAGGATGGTCACTCCCACTTCTTTGGACCAGGTGCCACCTGGCAAGACCCTCGTTCCCCCTGAACTACGGAACGAGGTGCTATCGTGGGCCCATGCCTCCAAGGTCGGGGGTCACTTCGGGGTCAAAAGGACCAGAGACCTTGTGACCAGGCATTATTGGTGGCCGAGACTACCCCAGGACATACAGGAGTATGTGGGAGCCTGTATGTCGTGTGCTCGGAATAAGCCGTCCCGGCAGAGACCGGCAGGTCTTCTTCACCCACTGCCAGTGCCGCATCGTCCCTGGGAAGTGGTAGGGATGGACTTCCTGGGAGATCTGCCCAAGTCAGCAGGGCACAGGGTCGTATGGGTCATCACGGATCACTTCTCTAAAATGGTCCACTTGGTGCCTCTCCCACGACTCCCGACGTCACGTGCTCTCGCCACCTTGTTCATTCGGCATGTATTTAGGTTGCATGGCATGCCTGACAAGGTGGTGAGCGACCGGGGTCCCCAGTTCGCGTCTCGCTTCTGGAGAGAGCTCTGTAAGCTCCTGCAGATAGAGCTGAACATCTCCTCCGCATACCATCCCGAGACCAATGGACTAGTGGAGAGGACTAATCAGACCTTGGTAACTTACCTCCGCCATTTTATCTCCGCGCACCACGACAACTGGGCTAACCTCCTTCCTTGGGCCGAATTTGCCATTAACAATTCGGTCCATGAATCCTCTGGCCAGACTCCGTTCCTGCTCAATAACGGACAACATCCCAGAATCCCGGTTCCGATGCCCATTACGTCACCCGATACTAGAGTGGAGGATTGGGCGACCAAGGCCCGGGAGATCTGGGATGACACCCAAGAGGCTCTTAAGAGGGCTAAAGACCGGATGGTGACAACGGCTGATGTTCGCCGCCGCCCTGCACCATCCTTCGCCCCTGGTGACCTAGTATGGCTGTCCTCTAAGAATGTTAACCTACGGGTACAGGCAGCCAAATTCGCCCCTAGGTATCTGGGTCCGTTTAAAGTACTACAGCAGGTAAACCCGGTGGCATACCAACTCCAGCTCCCTCCACGCTGGGCTATAGCCAACAACTTTCACGTGTCCCTCCTGAAACCCGTACGACTTAATAAATTCTCGGGGTCCCTGCTGGCTCAAACCGACTCCCCGTCCGACGACCCTGAGGTGGCAAAACTTGTGGAGACAAAAGTCATACAGGGCAGGAGGTACTACCTCGTGGAGTGGGCCGGCCGTGGTCCGGAGCATAGATCCTGGGAACTGGAGGATCATATCCGCACCCCGGGTTTATTAGCAGCTTTCGAGCACGGACAGGGGAGGGGGCGTAGACGGGGGGTAATGTTACACCTCGTGGCTCTCCTGAGGCAAGGACTGAGGCAGTCTCCCATTCCTTGCCTGCCACGAGCGCTCCTGCTCAGCAGCGCCGAAGGTCTGCCAGACTGCGCAGTGTGCAGGAGATACCTTCTCAGAGAGGCAGCAGAAGGGTGACACCTAGTGGTTCTTCTGTTACAAGGAGTGAAGCGGTCTCCCATTCCTGGCCTGCCACAGGCCCTCCTGCTCAGCGGCCCCGAAGGTTTGCAAGGTTGCGCAATGTGCAGAGGTTTACTGCTCAGGGAAGCAGTGAGACTCCCGTTATCTCTGCACATTGTGAGACCGAGGATCCCGCCTCTATTTCCCAGAGGCAGGAGGGTGAGCATGTGCAATGCGTGGTGGGTTCTGATTCGCCCACTGACGTCACACGGCTTGATGACAAGGCTGGTGACGTGGTGAATCCTGACTGGCCAGGCTGGGACGTCGTGGACCCTGATTGGGTCAAGTCCGTCATCTCCGCCTCGCGCCCGCCCTTGGGTGGAACTACACCTCCTTAAAAGCTCCTCCTACCATCATGGCGGCGCGCGACCGTCCTTCTATGTTTGGATGTCTGGCAGCATGCTGCCACGCCACTGCTCAGGCATTACTGTCTTTTGTGGGCTTGGCCCTTGCTGCTTAGGCAGCACCTGGTTTGCAGGCCGTGTTCCTGCCTTGCTGCTCCGGCAGTATCCCCTTCAACAGGCCGTGTTCCTGTCCCAGGTGAGCTCCTCAAGTCTCCACCGGACTCACCTGGTTATTGAAAGCACACGTGCGTGGGCACCTCTGTGCTACCCTCGTGCCATATTCTCGTGACTTCCACTGGCACACGTTTGTGGGCACCTCTGTGCTTCCCCGTGCAACAGGTATACCGAGCCGTGAGATCCGTGCCATACAACCCTCACGGGTTAGGGCAGACCGGTGTACATAGATCGTCTGTGACATTCCAGACGATCGCTAGCAGCAACCCGCTCATTCTTCACCCACCATAGCGGCGGTCCCTTACACCGCACAGTGGACCTTGACCGGCGAAAGCTGTCCATTTCCCATCTTGGCACGCTTCCCCGGGTCCCCCTCGTAACATAATGGCCTGGCTCATTGTATGCTGCACTGGAACAACTGTCTGTTTCTCGGTTTGTGGCTCCCGACCTCCAATCTTCGGTACTTGATCACAGATATCGATCCTCTTCTGGTGATGGTGTTTGTGTTTGGTCTTCTGGTTCCCTCTGCAGGTAGTATTCGGTCCTTAAGTCCCTTTGATGATGGTATGCGGTCTTCAGGGGTTTCTCTGTTGACGGTATGCATTCTTTGGGTTCCTCTGGTAGTGGTGTTCAGGCTTCAAGTTCCTCTGGGATCAGTGCACTTCCAGATGATGCCCTTGCAGATGTCATGGGCCTGCTCTACTTTGGACTGATATTCTTGGCACCAACGAACTCTTACCGCTGCTGGCCCAGCCTTTTATATTTGGCAACTGCGCCAGAGTAGTCACCTGACTCTCCCTCTGACTCTTCTCTCGAGGAAACACACTTGACCTTGGTCTTTCAGCAGATAGCGATGCTGTTGCACAAATGCCATGGGGAGCTGAATCTGAGTATCTTCTTTTTGCCCCTCTCTTACATTCCTCCATTCTGTTAATTCACCAGTCAGGTAAAGAGACTCCGTCTGCTCTTCAGTGTTTTTTCGAGGGAGATTCTAAAGTGAACAACAGTTGTTTGCATTCCCATACTTTCTGCATGATGCTTTGCCAGATTAACTCCTCTTGTGTGTATCTCGTGGGCAGGATGCCGACATTAGTGTGTTCTGTTCCACAAAGCTCTTCCTAAGGTGGTGCCACTATAATGTTTGAGGTTTCGGGCATTTAATGAAGAGGCTCAGGTTTTGGCCTATCTTCCAGTTTAATAGGACCTTGGGGTTTTAATCTTCGAATCTCAGTGGGCCCTGCAAATGACTCATCTTCCTTACTGACAGACCTCCTATACTTGGTTTCTTGTTCCTTTGGGAGCTCGATTTGGGGGTTCTTTCCTTCAGATACACAGGGGTGGAACATGTTGCGATTCAGTACCCGACCTGGCACCTCCTCCTGCCCCTCAGGTTGGACTTCATAGACCGGGTTATCGGAATGGATATGCCGCGTCACCCTGTGAGGGGGTCACCTTCCACTGATAGTCCAACTTGTTCTTTGGGCTCTTAACCCGGATCAATATCCGATCTCCTATTCGAAGAGGCAGTTCTTGTATTGGGTTGGATCCGGATGATCCATTTACCAAAAGCTTTGTCCCACCAATGTTCTTAGAGTTTGGAGTCGGTGCCGGTGTTCTCGCACCCAAGCACTGACATTGGCTCTCGTGCAGTCCTTTTCTGGATCGAGTTCTAACTCGTTCTTTTCCTAGCCATTCGAACTAAACAGCATGTAGGGAGTGTATCCAGTGGTGGTGTGCATTCAATTGTAGTATACCCACACTAATTCTGGAATGCATTCAGGCCATCTCATCTTCCGTTCCTCTTCAGAGTTCTCAACATTTGCCGTAGTGTTCGGTTGAATCACTCACAGGCTCCATTACCCTCAGGGTGGTAAGGCATGGTTCGAGTCTTATTTATGCTGTAGAGTTGATATAACTCCTCCATGACCTTACCCTGAAAGAAGGCCCCTTGGTCAGAGTGGATCCTCTTCGTGCACATGTACACATGGATAAAGTCCCGGCACATGGCCCTAAGCTGCTTAATCAGCCATCTGGTCCCTGTTCGGAATCTCAACTCCAAATTTAGTGAAGTGGTCAGTCCTCACCAAGCAGTACTCATAGGCATTGTGAGATGAACCAATCCTGAGGTAGTCAACCATCAAGATTTGGAGTGGTTTATAAATCTTAATTACTTGGGTGGGGGTCCTTGGTTAGTTCACAATGACGACATTTTTGGCAGGCCTCTGCCATGACCTAACATAGTTGGGACCAATACATGAGTCACTGCAACCACCAAAAAGTCCTTTCCATCCCAAAGTGTGCACCTCTCTCATGCACTTATTTCGATAGAACTGCGGCAATACATCCTGGTATCACCACCTGCCATGTGGTCCGGAATTCTCTGGGCAGCTGGATTCTCTGGAACAGTAAATGCCACTTTACATGCAGCGACATCGCTAGCGATGTCGCTGCCGATCGCACCCACTCCCCGTCGTCTGTGTGTCACGGGCAAATCGCTGCCCGTGGCGCACAATATCGCTAGTACCCGTTACACGATCTTACCTTCCCAGCGACGTTGCTGTAGCCGGCGAACAGCCTCTTTTCTAAGGGGGCGGTTCGTGCGGCGTAACAGCGACGTCACACGGCAGGCGTCCAATAGAAGCAGAGGGGCAGAGAGAAGCCGCATGATAGACACGCCCACCTCGTTGCTGGAGGAAGCAGGTACGGTGCTGTTTGCCGTTCCTGGGGTGTCACACATAGCGATGTGTGCTGCCTCAGGAACGACAAACAACCTGCGTCCAAAACCAGCAACGATATTTGGGATTAGAACGACGTATCAATGATTAGGTGAGTATTTTTGATCGTTAGCGGTCGCTCATACGTGTCACACGCAAAGACGTCGCTAACGAGTCCGGATGTGCGTCACGAATTCCGTGACCCCAACGACATCTCGTTAGCGATGTCGTTGCGTGCAAAGCGGCCTTAAGGCATTCTTCATGCAAAGTCGATCCAACTGACTAAGTATCTTAATAGCACTATCTGATAGGGTTTCGCTCTGATCCATAGTGGACCTCTGACCGAGGGTTACCCACTTTTGCAAGCCAGTTCAGAGTTGGACTGCTGAAACTGTACCCATTCATCTCTAGGCCATCCCAGCACTTTTGAGGGTTGGGGTTACTCTTCTGACTCTTGGGCAGCTACCAATGCTTTAGAGAAACATCTGAAGTCTGTAGTTTCGTCTCCCTCCAGCTCTTCATCCACCTCTCTAATTGGTTGCTCTTAAGTTACTCTGGACATCAGTATTCTCAGTCTTCGACCTTTAGGATATTCTGTACTGGAACTTGGATGTTAGGGCAATCCAACACTGTTGCATGGCCCCCAGCTTCTTCGAATTTTAAAGGTGGGCGAGGGGATTGTTATCGGTCTGCACATGGACTTCTGACCCTGACAAGTATTTTGAAAACGTCTCCATCATGGCTGACACCAGAGTTAACAACTGTAGCTTGAAGGAGCTGTAGTTATTAGGGTTCTTCTTGGTTTCTCTCAGAGACCGGCTAGTGTAGGCAATCACTCTCTGTCATCCATCCTGGACCTGGGCCAACACTGCCCCCAAGCCATTAAGACTTCCATCCATGTACAGGAAAAGGCTTGAGAAAAGTCTACATATGCCACTATAGGAGCTTCAGTCAGCGCGACCTTCAGGGCTTGGAGAATCCCCTCCTGTCTTGGACCCCATTGGATTGACTGGCTTTCAGCACAGCTGGCTGTTCCACTCAACAATTGATGAAATAGAGCTGTGGTTTTGCGAAGTCCCTAACAAACCGACAGTAGTATCCCGATAGAAGACCCAGGAAGGCTGTACACTGCCTCAGCATCGTAGGTGTAGACTATTTTTGTACAACAGCCACTTTCTCTTGTGTTATATACACTCCTTCACTAGAGACGGTATCCCCAAGTACTCGATTTCTTTCTGGAACTGATGACATTTTCATGGCTTAATCTTTAGCCCATGCTTCTGAAGCTGCTCTCCTGCTCAAGTCTGCTGAGATGTTCCTCAAAGGTTGGAACAAGAATGATATTGTTGGCATATTTCCATGAAGCGTTGAAACATTTTGGAAGCGTCGGTGAGCCCAAATGGCATTTGGTTTAACTGGAATAAACCTATGGGGAGTACAAAATCTGTCTTCAGCCAATTTTGTTTGGCCATGGGTTTCCTGCCAGTAGCCACTAGCCAGATCAAGAGAGAAGTATTTTGCAGACAGTAACTTTTCAATTCTTGGCAGGAGATATGAGGGCCGGACCATTCAGGCATTCAGTTGGTGATAGTCAACACAGAATCTCAGAGTACCATCCTTCTTCTGGACCAGCACAATTGATGCAGGCCAAGATCCCTGGCTCTCTCAAATCACCCCATTCCGCAGCATATGTGATAGCAGGTCTTTGAATTCATGGTATATCTGAGGCGCAATCTGCTGGTACCTTTACCAGATGTGTGCAACACTCCCCATTAGAATTTCTTGCTGATGACCTTGGTGCAGCTCAAGTCGTCACTATGGCAACCAAACCTCACCTGATACAGCCTCAGTAACTCTTCGACCCTTTCCACTTGTTGGGGGGAGAACTCTGTCAGATTAGCTTTCATTTATTCCAAGATGTCACTGCCTGCTTTTGCCTTGCCCCCTTTATGTTTCAGCTCAAAGGACACAACCAATGTCCATGGGTTTCCCACCACCGGTGTCAGTTAGATAGCATTGCACATAGTGAGATTTCCTCGCATTACAGAAAATTGGGCCAATACTTTTTACTGTACTCCCACTCCTTCCAGTAGTATCCTTGCCTAGACCAGCATGGCGAGCACTGTTTGTCCCAAGGGCAATGCAGAAGCTGAGGCACCATTACTCTTTCTATAGGTTCGGAGGCAGTAGGAAGGTTTTGGATCTGACTGACCTGGATAACCTTTTGAAACAGTTTTCTATTTGAGTAGCACCAAGCCTCCAGTGTAGACCATGCCCTCATCGTCCACCTGTTATAAACTGCCCCACTTCTTTCACAATGTTCACTCTCAGAGTTATGAAAAAAAAAATGATGGTGTGCGCCACTTGCAATGGAGCCCTGCTCTGTTCCACAATTGATTTGATGCAAAGATAAATTAAAGTTGGTTTTATTGGCATAAAACAATTAGTATTAGAACTGTACAAAGTGTTTTGCCGAATGCCATCTTCCCCCTCACTAGCGCTAGGTCCCACCATTGTTATAGTTTCCCCAGTGTACCCTTTGTGTTGTGTGTCACATCGTATGCCATATTTCCCATAGTTAATAGTGTGACAAGTGCACCTTAGGTTTCAGTCATAGGGGCGGTGCCTTGATTCAGCCACTGTCACTCAAGTTCAGTCACAATCTTTTTTTAACTTAGTCACGCCCTCAACATTGTGGTTGCCATCAACAAAGGTCCTTCACCACCAGTTCTAATCTCCAATGCGGAGCTCTGCCCCTTATAGTCACATGGTCGTAACATCCTCACAGGTCCTTCACCACCATTTTTCCAATGCTGAGCTCCTCTAACTACAGTCACAAGATTCTGATATCACCACAGGTCCTTCATCACCACTTCTCCATTGCTGGGCTTTGCCCATTGTCGTCCCATTGTCACAGCTATGGAGTATTACATGTCTTCTTGGGAGCGCTGTGACCATATGACCAGAATGGGCAGAGCTCAACATTGGAGAACTGGTGGTGAAGAACCTGTGCTGATGGCAATCAATAACAATATGGGAGGTGTGACTAAGTTAAAAAAAGATTATGACTGAATTAGAGTGACAGTGACTGAACCAAGCAAAAGCGCCTTCCCTATGACTGCAACCTAAGGTACGAACTGCATTCACCTAAGCATATAAAGGCTTTTTTAAGATAAATATATATATTTTTCTTGCTAGAAAATCAAGTTATTCATACACATTCTGTCATTTAAAACACATTTGGGGTAGTTTAATATTGAAAAACCACATGACAGGTTCCCTTTAAAATTCACTGTTAGTTGAGGGAGGTTGTTAATACAAATCAGGAATGGGACAAGAAAAACTGAAAGGGAAGAGCCATTATGAGTTGAGAATGACCAAATACTGACTAATATACAGTACATAAGACAGGAGGGCATTGCTAAATGCATGAAGGATGATTTGCAAAACCTGCATGAATGATCCAGTGTAAATAGCAAGTTATTTCTGCCAAGGAGACAATACAAACATTACATTTTGCAAAGAAAAGGCTAATAAGGTACACAAAAATTAAAAGACAACCATCCTGCAATACAGTTACCTGACACATACAGTGCACTGATTAACGCTGTAGAGACGAGGGATGAGACAGCCTTGAAACAAAAATTGAGGCTCGTAGATCCATATCATAACAGAAAGGATATGTGTAGCACTCCACAGAGGCTAACCATGGAGTATCTCTCAAAGTGATGGATACAAGTTCATACAAGATGGAAACAAGAGCATCATTACCACACCACAAGCAGGGACACTGGTAGAAGAATACATGCAGAAGGTACCAGACATGGAGCCCTCATGTGTCCTAGTAAAAATGGACAGAATTTAGCAATAAAATTGATATGTCTATTGTGTTTTCCCAGTCTAGAAGGAGGTCTGGTATCCATGAACCATATTACATCTAAAGGCATCCCTCTAAAATTCCAAGCTGACAAATGTGCTATCCAGCATAGAAAGTGGGTGATCACTGTTGGCAAAAATGAAAAGCATTTATATCTTCTCAACACAGTAATGGAACAGATGACACCCTGCACACACGGACATCAAGACTGTATCCACACATGCTATAGATGTCCATGCCACAGACATCCAGAGAGCACTAATGCGGGCGTCACACAATACGATCTATTGTGCGATCGTACCCGCCCCCGTCGTTTGTGCATCACGGGCAAATCGCTGCCCATGGCGCACAAAGTCGTTAAACCGCCGTCACACGCACTTACCTGCTGAGCGACGTCGCTGTGGGCGGTGAACATCCACTTCTTGAAGGGGGTGGGACGTTTGCCGTCACAGTGACGTCACACAGTGGCCGGCCAATAGAAGCGGAGGGGCGGAGATGAGTGGGACGTAAACATCTCGCCCACCTCCTTCCTTCCGCATAGCCGGCGGGAGCCGCGGGACGCAGGTAAGCTGTGTTCATCATTCCTGGGGTGTCAGACGGAGCGATGTGTGCTGCCCTGGGTACGATGAACAACCGGCGCAAAGAAAAAATAAACGACTTTTCAAAAATGAGCGACGTGTCAACGATACACGATTTGCGAATGTTCTGCGTCGCTCGTAGGTGTCACACGGGACGACGTCGTAAACGATGCCGGATGTGCATCACGAAAACCGTGACCCCGACGACATATCGCACGATAGATCGTCTCGTGTGACGCCCGCATAAGAAACCTCAAAAATGGAACCTGACAAAGAAACCAAAAGATAATATGATCACTGAAAATAAGAGCAGAAGAGTAAATTGACGGTGATCAGACTACTTCTCAAAAAAATGGACGGTCAGCATTAGCTGAGACAATACAAGTCTTCAGATACTGGGCCAAGGTGTTCCACAAGAGAAAACAGAATTTCTTAACATCTCTGATACACAGATAAAGAAGTCAGTAAGTATGAACCCATATCTCGGAAAGACATATCTGAGCTCTTGGAAGGGAAAGCCAATAAATGGATAAAGACTGATCAGGAATAAAAGACTACCATGAAAAATACAGCAAATTATCGAAAAATCCATCGAAGGAGACAAAATCAGAGGATATTGAAAGGTAGATGGAACTTCTCAGGGAACGGATGAAGCAGCTGAAACAAAACTTAGTAGATAAAGAACACATTTTCAAGAAGAGAATTCTTGAGGCAGAAAGTGTTAAGACTTGTTCAGTCCGGAGAAGAGAAAGAGAAGGAAATAGAAATTGTTATCGAAAAGAACGATCTCAAGGTGAGGGTTGGAGAACTTAGGCAAGCCATGATGGATTGTTTTGCAAAGTCACTGACTACAGAGAGAGATGTTCTGGGCTGATTAAGAGTTGGAGCATTAAGCCTTTGGTGAGGAGAAGTGGTGTTGGAGTATGCAGCAGGCTTATGCTGTGCAGGGACTATCTTTAGCAGACAGCAATTGGTGCTTTATGAACTGTTACGAGTTATAGTCTATATGTTCTCTATGACCTCTCTGTCCAGTTTGTGTTAGTTTCTCCAGTAATCCATATTATGATGTTGTACATAATTTACTTAAAGGGAACCAACCACCAGAATGATGCTATATAAAGTAAAGGCAGTGCCATACTGGCTCTAGGATGCTAAATCCAAGCATACCTTTTCATGAAAGATCGGATGCTAGATTGCTGAAATATCTGTAATCAGAGTTCCAGAAATGCACTGCACTTTTGATTGACATGTGCATCAGGGCCGGGCATTTGTGGGTCGGGTCCTCGGTGTAAAGTCCTCCTCCAGCGTCCTCTATGGTGTGTGCCCTTTTCTTTATTTAAATATTGTGCCATGCCGACATTGCTGCGGTTGTCGGTGAGTGCGCATAGCTACAGTAATGATGCCTTCATTAAAATGGCGCTGAAGTACGCGCATGTACGAACCACAATATCCAGTGCTACTTTATTGAAGACACTGCAGGGAAGACTAAGATTGACAGGAGGGCGTGCACAGACTGCGTACGCGCCAGTTCCGCTCATAGTCTTCTCCGACATGTCTACAATAAAATGGCACCGGAGGTCGCAGTATATGCATGTGACACGCCCACACCTGGGCCATGGGTGACTCGTTACCGGGCCGCGGTTCTGCTCCTCGGACGCCGCGGTGGTGATGCCCGGTTCCGTGTCCCCGGCGGCGCCGTTTAGCAAATAGGAAGGGGATGATGACAGTTTATTCGTGACGCCACCTGTGGTATGCAGAAAGTTAGGTGCCGCCGCTGCTGCAGGATGGGGACCTCTGGGGCAGATGGTGACGCAACTTTGATGATGCAGCTCTCCACAGGAGAGCTGGGCCCCAGGCAAATGGGGATAGTAGTAGGTGATGGCGGTGGTGCAGGGCCGGAGTCGCAGATGAGTAAAGGAGCGACACAGGGGTGCAGTCTCAAGGTTTTTACTCACTGTAGCAGGTTCCAAGGTAACACGACATGTCAATCACCACCTTTGGAGTGCTGAGGTTTCACTGTGATGGGCTCTAGCCAATCCGGATAGTTCGGAGGTCAAGACCAGTGCACCCTTCTAGTGTTCCTTCCCTGGTTGTCTTCCTGCGCTGACTTCTCTCCCGCCTGTTCTGTGCTTACTCACACAGTGCCCTGAGCCGGTGTCCGCGGGCCCTGTCAAGGTGGCTTGAAGCTCTATCATGTGGCCCTATGTGGTCACCTTCCAGCAGATTCGCATGCGGAGTTAGCTTTGGTACTAAATGGTCCTCAGCTTCTGGTTTTACTAACGGAGCACGTTGGTTCTTCTCCTCTAGCCTAGTGACCAGTCCCCGATCTGCAGCCAAGTCCTTCCACTCCGTTGCTGTATGTGGAACGAGTCCAAGGGAGTATGGCGCACTTCCCGTGACCTCTAGGACCCCTTCTGTCTTGTGCCCGGGCCGAGCTGCACCAGCTCCAGACCATAGGTCTTTCCTCCTCCACCACTCCTCAACTCTCTCACACTACAGTGTCCCCAACTAACTAGACTCCACCCCCAGGCCCTGTCAGATTAGAGGCAGTGTCGTGGCTGTACATAGCATTTATGGAACCAAGCTCTAACCTTGACCTGGTGGAGAGTTGCTAAATGAGGTGTTGTGCGTGTTTTGTGTGCATACTGGTGGATGACCTCCTACATACCTAGGATGGAATACCACACCTCTGGATGAGGTGCAGTGCCACACATGCGTGGACTTCGGCGCCATTTTAATGAAGAAATACGGTACTTACTGTGGCAATGTGCACACATCACCAATGGCAGCAATGGCAGCGTGGCGCGATATTTAAATAAAGAAAAGGGGGAAAGCCATAGAGGATGTAACAGGAGGAATATATACCAAAGACCCTACTCACAAAGCCCCCTGATGCACATGCCAATCAAAGGGCAGTGCATTTCTGCATCTTTGATTAAAGATATTTCAGCAACCAGTCATCTGATCTTTCAAAAAAAGGTATGACTGGATACAGCATCCTAGTGCCAGTATGACACTACCTTTACTTTATATAGCATAATTCTGGTAGTTGGTTCCCTTTAAGGAAATTATGTACAACATCATAATAGGGATTACTGGAGAAACTAACACAAACAGGACAGAGAGGTCATAGAGAACATATAGACTATAACTCGTAACAGTTCATAAAGCACCAATTACTGTCTGCTAAAGATAGTCCCTGCACAGCATAAGCCTGCTGCATACTCCAACCAAAATCCTGGTGGTTGGTTCCCTCTAAGGGGTACTTTGCATGCTGCGACATCGCTACTGCGATATCATCGGGGTCAAATCGAAAGTGACGCACATCCGACGCCGGTAACGACGTCGCAATGTGTAAAGCCTAGATGTGCCGATAAACGATCACAAAAGCGTTGAAAATCGGTGATCTGTGTAGCGTCAGTCATTTTCATAATGTCGCTACATCAGGAGATATAATGTTGTTCCTTGTTCCTGCGGCAGCACACATCGCTGTGTGTGAAGCCGCAGGAGCGAGGAACATCTCCTTACCTGCCTCCACCGGCTATGCAGAAGGAAGGAGGTGGGCGGGATGTTTACGTCCCGCTCATCTCCGCCCCTCCGCTTCTATTGGCCGCCTGCCGTGTGATGCCGCACGACCCGTCCCCGTAGGAAGGAGACGGGTCGCCGGCCAGAGCAACGTCGCAGGGCAGATAAGTGCATGCGAAGCTGCCGTAGCGATAATGTTCGCTATGGCAGCTATCACAAGATATCGCATGTGCGACGGGGGCAGGTACTATTGCGCTCGGCATCACTAGCCGATGCTAGCGATGTCGCAACGTGCAAAGTACCCCTAAGATCTAAGTAAAACAGGTCATTCTCCCACAATGTCTGATTGCTTAGTATTATGCTGCATTCTGGGGTATGCTACATACAGGTCAATTTCCATCTGAATTTTTCACATAGCGTATGAATAGAGATTTCATAGTCTTATTTATCTACATTTGGTCCACTTCTAACCTGTCTGAAAAATTCCCAAAAGGTATTCTACAATCAGAGAGAACACTCCATACATCAAGTATTTCTACATTTTACACATCCAGATACACAGCATTTTGGCTCACAAAGGCACATTCTTAGCTTGGGGTCATAACTGCTTTCCAGTCATTTCAGATCAAATAACAGAAAATGTTTAAAAAGTAAAAACCAAACAGCAAAAATGATGCAAGTGTATCAAACGTTTCTGTAGAGACCGAATATGGAAAGGTGGAATTGCTAAGATAAAGCTCGAAATCGTACAGAGGAGAAAGCATGTGGGTCAATTAGTGGTTCCCCCTCCTGAAACGTTCTATCTCACGACACAGTTGCTGCAGTTTAGGAGATGGGATCTACAGACACAGTCACAAATTATATGAACAATTTGTCATGACCTTGAGGTGGACCCTCTGATGGAGCCTTGGAGGCACATAGGTTTAAATTGAACACTAAGCAGTTTCCTACGATGTATAAGGTGTGGCGGAGTACTAGGAAGGTTTTGGGCACAGTGACGTGTACTCAATCTACTTCTGTCTTGGACATGTCATGGCTCTGGAGCTTCCGAGCCAGAAAGGTGTTGGACGTTTTAGGGCATAAGACGTGTGCTTTCAGACAGTTTCTGGACTTGAAGGATGATTTTGATAAGGAATCGAAACAGTTTTATAAATTTTTAATTTTATATTTTTAAATTGTTTAATTAAGACATGCTAAGACTACTGAAGTGGAGAGGGTCTCGTTGAATGAAGTGGATATCTCAAGTGACGTAGTACTTCACATACTGAGCTCTGCGGATAGGTCATGAGGACTAATTACTACTCTCATATCACCATCTACTGAG
Source organism: Anomaloglossus baeobatrachus (assembly GCF_048569485.1). Lineage (NCBI taxonomy): Eukaryota > Metazoa > Chordata > Amphibia > Anura > Aromobatidae > Anomaloglossus > Anomaloglossus baeobatrachus. The sequence goes on from NC_134360.1 coordinate 80,818,568, forward strand.
GAAAGTGCTGGAATGTTATCCCGTCTATATAAAAGTGGGAGGGTGACTTGGGTTCTATTGAGGAAGAACAGTGCCTTGAGCCCTTGACATACTTGATAAAGTGCTGCAACTTTCCCTTAGTGTTATATTTATATATGTTACACAAAACGTATAGGACCCCATTGTTCCTGTACAATACTGGACTTAGAGATTCTCCCCTATGTCTCAGATGTAAGATACCTGACAAGGACTTGCTCCATATGATTTGGGCATTTTCTAAATTAGAACATTTCTAGAAGATAGTAGTTGATTTAACCCCTTAACGACCTTTGACGTACTGAGTACGTCATGGTGACATGGTGCTAAACGACCCATGACGTACTCAGTACGTCATGGCGAAATCGCGGTCCCGGAGCATCGGGTAGTGAAATTTGTTTACTTAAACGGTAGATTCGGGAAGGAGGGGACCTCTGCCTGACCTCAGGAGGGGTGGTGCCTCCTCCCCGAACCTACAGAGGCTGTGATTGGCTGACGAACGCCGCTCAGCCAATTACAGCCACTGTAATGTTCCAGCCATTGAAAATGGCTGGAACATTGAAATCCAGCCCTGATCAGTGCTGCTGTAGCACTGGCCATTGGCTGGAGCTGGGTGATCGATGCTTCACCCGCCCCCAGCTCTGATTGGAGAGACCGGTCTTGTGACCGCTCTCTCCAATCAATGTGGATCTGCGGCCTGTAACCGTCCCTGGAAGCCGAGGAGAGCGGTAAGTTGCTGTCCCCGCCGCCCGCCCGCCCCTGTCCCCGATCGCCCCGCCGCTGCTCCCGCTCCACCGCTGTCCCCGCCGCTGTCTCCGATCGCCCCGCCGCTGCTCCCGCTCCACCGCTGTCCCCGCCGCTGCTCCCGATGCACCGCTGTCCCCGCCGCTGTCTCCGATCGCCCCACCGCTGCTCCCGCTCCACCGCTGTCCCCGCCGCTGTCTCCGATCGCCCCGGCGCCATGCTCCCGCTCCACCGCTGTCCCCGCCGCTGTCTCCGATCGCCCCGGCGCCATGCTCCCGCTCCACCGCTGTCCCCGCCGCTGTCTCCGATCGCCCCGGCGCCATGCTCCCGCTCCACCGCTGTCCCCGCCGCTGTCTCCGATCGCCCCGGCGCCATGCTCCCGCTCCACCGCTGTCCCCGCCGCTGTCTCCGATCGCCCCGGCGCCATGCTCCCGCTCCACCGCTGTCCCCGCCGCTGTCTCCGATCGCCCCGCCGCTGCTCCCGCTCCACCGCTGTCCCCGCCGCTGTCTCCGATCGCCCCGCCGCTGCTCCCGCTCCACCGCTGTCCCCGCCGCTGTCTCCGATCGCCCCGCCGCTGCTCCCGCTCCACCGCTGTCCCCGCCGCTGTCTTCGATCGCCCCGCCGCTGCTCCCGCTCCACCGCTGTCCCCGCCGCTGCTCCCGATGCACCGCTGTCCCCGCCGCTGTCTCCGATCGCCCCGCCGCTGCTCCCGCTCCACCGCTGTCCCCGCCGCCGCTCCTGATCCACCGCTGTCCCCGGCGCCATGCTCCCGCTCCACCGCTGTCCCCGCCGCCGCTCCCGATCCACCGCTGTCCCCGCCGCCATGCTCGCCACTGTCCCCGCCGCCGTCGCACCCACCTTTTTCAGCCGCTGCTGCCCCCGAATCGGCCCCCACTGTTCCCGATCGGCGGCCGCCGCCTCCTTCATCGGCTGCCCCTTCTCCATCGCCACACCTCCTATCCCTCCATGTGCTGCAAGCCACCCTCCCCCCCACGTGGGGGGAGGGTGGCTGGCTTGCAGCACATGTGGGGGGAGGGTGGCTGGCTTGCAGCACATGTGGGGGGAGGGTGGCTGGCTTGCAGCACATGTGGGGGAGGGTGGCTGGCTTGCAGCACATGTGGGGGGAGGGTGGCTGGCTTGCAGCACATGTGGGGGGAGGGTGGCTGGCTTGCAGCACATGTGGGGGGAGGGTGGCTGGCTTGCAGCACATGTGGGGGGAGGGTGGCTGGCTTGCAGCACATGTGCTGCAAGCCACCCTCCCCCCACATGTGCTGCAAGCCACCCTCCCCCTACATGTGCTGCAAGCCAGCCACCCTCCCCCCACATGTGCTGCAAGCCACCCTGCCCCTACATGTGCTGCAAGCCACCCTCCCCCTACATGTGCTGCAAGCCACCCTCCCCCCGGGGCCCCCCCTCCTCCATGTGCCATCTCTCTCTCCCATCAGACTCTGCCCCCCTCCCCGATCTGCTGCCTGCTCTCTCCCATTTTCCATCTACTGCCCCCTCTCACCCTCCTCGATCTGTTGCCTCCTTCATCTGCTGCCTCTTCTGTCTGCTGTGATCCTGCTGCCTAGATCCATCCTGTAAGGTAGGTATCCCCATCTCACCTCCCCCCCCATCCTCTGCCGCTCCTCCATCCGCTGCGCCATTTCCCATCCATCCGCTGCGCCATTTCCCATCATCCATCCTCTGCGCCCTTTCCCATCCTCTGCCGCTCCTCCACCCGCTGCGCCCTTTCCCATCTTCCATCCGCTGCGCCCTTTCTCATCTGCCGCCCCGCCCTCTCGCATCGCATTATCCAGCGCAGTTGCTCGCTTCCAGACTGCAGTGGATGATGCGATGCGAGACTCGTGCATTGCTCTCACGTTTGGCACTGGTCTTAGTGGCAGGCGCTCATTTTTTTTTTTTTTTTTACTGATGTCTGTATTTTTTATTTCGCCAAACTAATTTTTTTTGTATGGGGGGGTCTAGTTTCCAAAATGGGATCACATGTGGGGGAGCTCCATTGTTTAGGCACCTCAGGGGGTCTCCAAATGAAACATGGCGTCTGCTAATAATTCCAATCAATTTTACTGTGAAATGGCGCTCCTTCTCTTCTGAGCCCCGCCGTACGCCCAAACAATTGATTTCCACCACATATCGTCGTACTCAGGAGAAATTGCACAATACATTTTATGGTGCATTTTTTCCTGATACCCTTGTGGAAAAAAAAGCTACCTGTTTGAAAAAACAATTTTGTGGTAAAAAAAAGAATAAAATATTTTCACGGCTGAACATTACAAACGTTTGTGAAGCCTCCAGGGGTTCAAAGTGCTCACTAAACAGCTAGATAAATTCCATGAGGGATCTAGTTTCCAAAATGGGGTCAATTGTGGGGGAGCTCCATTGTCTAGGCACTTCAGGGGGGTCTCCAAACGCAACATGGCGTCCGCTAATAATTCCAACCAATTTTGCTGTGAAATGGCGCTCCTTGCCTTCCGAGTCCTGCCGTGCGCCCAAACATTTGATTTCCACCACATATGGGGTATCTGCGTACTCAGGAGAAAATGCACAATACATTTTATGGTGCATTTTTTCCTGATACCCTTGTGATAAAAAAAAGCTACCTGGTTGAAGCAACAGTTTTGTGGTAAAAAAAATGTTTTTCTTTTCACGGCTCAACGTTATAAACTTCTGTGAAGCCCCCAGGGGTTCAAAGTGCACATCAAACATCTAGAAAAAATATTTGAGGGCTCTAGTTTCCAAAATGGGGTCATTTGTGGGGGAGCTCCATTGTTTAGGCACCTCAGGGAGTCTTCAAACCCGACATGGTGTCCGCTAATGAGTGCAGCTAATTTTGCACTCAAAAATTCAAATGGCGCTCCTTGCCTTCCGAGTCCTGCTGTGTGCCCAAACATTTGATTACCACCACATATGGGGTATCTGCGTACTCAGGAGAAAATGCACGATACATTTTATGATGCATTTTTCCTCATACCCTTGTGAAAATACTAATTTTTATGGCTAAAGTAACATTTTTGTGTTAAAAAAGTAAAATTTTCATTTTTTTCTTCTACATTGCTTTGGTTGCTGTGAAGCTCCTAAAGGGTTAATAAACTTCTTGGATGTGGTTTTGAGCAGAGTGAGGGGTGCAGATTTTAGAATTGGGTCACTTTTGGGTATTTTCTGTCGCCTAGGTTTCTCAAATCACTCCAAATGTGATGTGGTACCTAAAAAAATTTTTTTTGTACATTTTGTTGGAAAAATGAGAAATTGGTGATGAACTTTGAACCCTTGTAACTTCCTAACGGAAATTTTTTTTTTTTTCAAAAATTGCGCTGGTGTAAAGTAGACATGTGGGAAATGTTATTTAGTAACTTTTTTTGTGTAACATATCTCTCAGATTTATGGGCATAAAATTTCAAATTTTGAAAATTGCAAAATTTTCAAAATTTTCGCCAAATTTCCGAAATTTTCACAAATAAACGCAAAACATATCGGCCTAAATTTACCACTGACATGAAGTACAATATGTCATGAAAAAACAATCTCAGAATCGCCAGGATCCGTTGAAGTGTTCCAGAGTTATAACCTGTCAAAGTGACACTGGTCAAAATTGCAAAAAATGGCCGGGTCTTTAAGGTGAAAACAGGCTGGGGGCTGAAGGGGTTAAAGCATCTCTCCAGCGTATTTTTTTTGTTTGTTTTTTAGCGCTGGAGTAGCACTTTAAATGTAAGTTTCCTGCCCCCAGTCTTATATTCACCCTCCGGCATTTTCATGGTTTTTCGTCACTGCTCCAGTCTCGTCATCTTGTCACTGTAACTTCTGACTGGCCACAAGTGAGACGTTACATCACAAGCACTCAATGTAACTCTATGAGAGCCAGAACAAGGCTCTCATAGACTTATATTGAGTTTTAACCTCCAGTGTGCTCCATGAAACACTGGAGCTGCCGCCAGGTCACAAATCACAGGAGACAGACAGATGTGGCGGCAATAACAGATGATGCCACCAGAAGGTTAGTATAATACGGGGTTAGGTGACTTAGATTTAATGCACCACTCCAAAAATGCTGGGATGGTGCTTTAATACATATGGTGTATAGCTTGAATATAAATTTATCCCCTATGTCTGTATCTTGGGTTATGTTCAGAACCTTCCTTCCTTTTAACCTCATAAGAAAGCAGTGTCATGTATGTTATTTATGGCTCAGAAGCTGATAGTGTAACATTGGCTACAAGAATTCCCACCCACTTGTAGAGAATTCATATATACCGTAAGTGTCATTATGTGACTGCAGGATAGCGAATGACAGGGGACTCCTATGTTGTTTCTCACACTAGAGGATCCTAGGCTATCCCTATCCTCAGGGTTACCCCTAATCAAGGAGATGCCTGAGTCCCGTACCTGACCAGATCTAATCTGTTACCACTCCTTCCCAGGGACGTAAGGGGAAGGAATGTGATGGCAACATATATTAGGACAGTCAGGGGAAAACCAAAACTCAGACACACTGTAAACTAACAGGAACAAACAGTAAGACACTAAGGAAAAAAGCAAGAGCAGGAAGGTAGCAACAAAAACTCAACATGGGTTAACACCACAATCACTCACAGTAATAATGCACAACATCCACCAGTAAAGGGTGCTTTACACGCTGCGACATCGCTAGCGATTGCTAGCGATGTCGAGCGCAATAGCACCCGCCCCCGTCATACATGTGACATGTGGTGATCGCTGCCGTAGCGAACATTATCGCTACGGCAGCGTCACATGGACCTACCTGTTCAGCGACGTTGCTGTGACTCCCGAACAATCCCTCCTTCAAGGGGGAGGTGCGTTTGGCGTCACAGCGACGTCACTAAGTGGCCATACAATAGAAGCGGAGGGCCGGAGATGAGCGGGACATAACATCCCGCCCACCTCCTTCCTTCCTCATTGCCGGTGGACGCAGGTAAGGAGATGTTCGTCGTTCCTGCGGTGTCACACATAGCGATGTGTGTTGCCGCAGGAACGACGAACAACATCGCTACTTACCAGACAGCGATATTTGGTGTTTGGACGACCTCTCCAACACCAACGATTTTTACTACTTTTGCAATCGCTGAAGGTCGCTCGTACGTGTTATACGCTGTGATGTCGCTAATGACGCCGGATGTGCGTCACAAACACCGTGACCCCGACGATAAATCGTTAGCGATATCGCAGTGTGTAAAGCCCCCTTAAGTCTGGATCACAACATCTCTCCAGACCAGTATAGGAAAACTATAGCTGGCATTAATTGAAGTGTCTAACCAGCATATATAGGAGGGGAGCGAATGTGACTGGCATCCGCACAGCATTTGATCAAAGAGACTAACAAGCAGCCCAGCAGAGATGAACTCTTGCTAGCCTGGCTATGCCTGTGGATTGACGCCTTCATCTCCCTGCGCTGATCAAAGGCCTCAGAAAAGTTAGCGGCAGAGCACCAGAATCTGTAGTTTCCACAAATACTGATGCCGCCATGACAGTTGTCGATGCCTCCAAAAATCTCCTTATGATAATTAGATTAATTGGCTTAATGGTATGCATTAAAAAAGCAGCTAAAGGAGGTATCGGCTCCATGGCGGGATGATTCAATTTGGTTAGGGAACGCAACTCTAAAGCGGGCTTTACACGCAACGACATCGCTAACGACATCGTTAGCGACGTTGTTGCGGGTGAAACGCACGAACGACCGTTAACGATCAAAAATACTCACCTTATCATTGATCGTTGTTCAGTTGTTGTAATCCCGATTATCGTTGCTGTTGTAGGATGCAGGTTGTTCGTCGTTCCTGCGGCAGCACACATCGCTATGTGTGACACCGCAGGAACGAGGAACATCACCGTACCTGCAGCCGCCCGCAATGAGGAAGGAAGGAGGTGGGCGGGATGTTACGGCCGCTCATCTCCGCCCCTCTGCTTCTATTGGGCGGCCGCTTAGTGACGCCTCTGTGACGCCGAACGAACCGCCCCCTTAGAAAGGAGGCACTTCGCCGGCTACAGCGACGTCGCTGAGCAGGTAAGTAGTGTGACGGGTGTAAGCGATGTTGTGTGCCATGGGCAGCGATTTGCCCATGACGCACAACCGACGGGGGCGGGTGCTTTCACCAGCGACATTGCTAGCGATGTTGCTGTGTGTAAAGCCCGCTTAAGGGATTACATTGGAGTGGTCTCTCCGTAGCTGACTTTGGTACTTGGTGTACTGTGTAATTCAGACAAATGGTATTATGTAGTGATAAAATGTACAATATTTTTGTGATTGGGGGAGGGAGGGTTATTTTTAGTTTAACACTTATATAATACAGTCCAATAAAAACTACCTGATTAAAATAAAAATTACAAGTGTATAGTTTTCTGACATTCTGATGATATTTTTGAAGGCATATAAACATAATTTCCCTCCCTTTACAATCCTCTCCTGACATCGGCTTCAAAAACTGGATCAAAATGGCACATGGGAAACCTAACACTTAAAAATAAAAGTATCCAAACAAAGGAGATCAATGACATATGGCTGCATTTGTAAAGCAGTGACATGATCATGATAAATACTAAAAATGCTGATGATTAAACTGTGGTAATTTTACTGACATCAATAATGAGTAACATATAGTAACTTTACTCCTAAAACGCGTGGGAAAGAAATGTATGCTGACTGTATATACTTACTATATGTAACATAACATTACCGTATAACTATATGAAGTCAGTTTATAAATGTTGTATGTACAGAATAAATGTAGTTATCCGCAACTCCCGAAAAATGAGAATTAGATATCACTGGAACTGGTGCCTGCGCAAAGTAACTGGATATATGCTATAAAGCCGCATTCTTCTATGTGTATAATGCAATGACTATTAGGTGTTATCTATACATTCTATTTGTAGATTTTCTATATTGCACCCTCAGTTTGAAAGTGTTCCCATTTTCACAGTGGCACTCATTTCTCATATTGTTGCATTAACCTACCCAACATTATGACAGCATGGTAGAAATAATACCTCTCACCCCCCCCCCATGCGCCCTCCCTCCAGCCCCTGCCATACCGCTTATTGATGCTTCCAATAACAGATGGACCCCTCGGATTAGTAGCAGACACACAACAGGTAGCAGTAATGTGACCGCGTTGGTGACAGGCAGATAATGTGACTGTAAGCAGTCTAATGAATAAGTAAAAGGGCAAAAAAAAAGAGACAGATGAACTAAAGAAGGGGGAGAGGATTGTCGGCTGAAGAGGTGGTGCTGGATTATTAACCTGTGTCTGACTGTTAATACACTGCTGATCTATATTTACGGGATCAAGTCGGACACCTGGGTAGATCTGCCATTAATACCCAAAATATCAGACAGATTAGGTTCCCAGACTACAATGGCACAGATGAGTGCATTTTTGATCCAAGTGGTACCCCGTGTCTGCTTCACATCCCTCACCACTGACTGATGACCGCCATGGTTGTGTTGGCATCTACAGGTCTGTTTGTCAATGTTGATTGAAGTCATGGAGAAGGTTCTGCGTTAGGAGCTATACAGCAAACAGCACAACATGAATTTGTTCCGTTTTGATCTAATAGTACTGTAAATAAAAAACCTTAAAGAGGACCTCTCACCAGGTCAAAAGTGGACAGTTTGTGCTTGTATTTCATTACCTTTGATCCCCTGAGATTTCCATTCTTTGTTTCTTTCAAATCCAACATATGGTACCAGAGATATGGGCCTTTATATTTGGTGTCAATATAAAGGAGAAGAAAAGGAGTATTAAATGGCTAACCACATAATCAATAAATATCAGAACCATTGCCTTTATGGTATCAAAACCTAAATAAGTTTATTAAGCATAAATTCAGACAATGGTAAAATCACAATAGTAGAAAAAGGCATAATAGGCAGGAAATCAGTCCCAGATAAACATTCCCAAACAAGGGGACATCAGCCCTATAAGGTAATAGTATACACAAAAATGGGCAAGCAGCACCCTGAAAATGTAGTAGAGGAAAATTCCTCATACCACAAATACAAAAAAGTATATATAGAACAGAGCTGCTTACCCATTAAAAAGTGCAAGGTGCTAAGTCAGTGCCAGGGCAGAGGTCCAAATATCAGTGGGAGAAGCCCCAACGCGTTTCACTGCGTTGCTTCTTCTGTTCTATATATACTTTTTTGTATTTGTGGTATGAGGAATTTTCCTCTACTACATTTTCAGGGTGCTGCTTGCCCATTTTTGTGTATACTATTACCTTATAGGGCTGATGTCCCCTTGTTTGGGAATGTTTATCTGGGACTGATTTCCTGCCTATTATGCCTTTTTCTACTATTGTGATTTTACCATTGTCTGAATTTATGCTTAATAAACTTATTTAGGTTTTGATACCATAAAGGCAATGGTTCTGATATTTATTGATTATGTGGTTGGCCATTTAATACTCCTTTTCTTCTCCTTTATATTGATGCTATTGTGGAGTGGTCGTAGTTCATTATTACTGCACATTCCATCTGTTACCCAGAAATTTTTGACTTTATATTTGGTGCTAATTTTTATAGTCTAAACCAAGGGGGCGTGGTTAAGTATGCAGAACAGCTTAAAGTCACGCCCAAGAGGATCCTGTGAGCCACACCCCTGAGGTAAAGGCTATAGAAATTAGCACTAACTATAAAAAGGTGTGGTTAAGTATGCAGAACAGCCTAAAGTCACACCCCAGAGGAGCCTGTGAGCAACACCTCCAAGGTAAAGACTATAGAAATTAGCACTAAATATAAACGACTTTTAAAATATCTTTGGAACTGTATGGCGGATTTGGAAAAAAAAGAATTAAGTCAATACTCAGGGAAGCATCGGGAATAAAATAATTACCAAAACTGGCCACTTTTGAGATGTTGATGAGTTTTCTTTGAAAAGGTCAGTAATTATAGTGACATATATGCTTTAAAGAGAGTATTCATTCAGCTAGACTCAGAAAGAAGAAGGTCTCCCTAAGGCCATGAATGTCACTGGTCGTCTTCATTTAGTTTCTGAGCCCAGCAGCCATTTGTTTCTTACAGAAAGTTCAAAGGTTGGAAAGACAGACGGAGTGAGTTGACATAGTTTTTCATGCCAGAAGGGAATTCAAATGAAAAGTATAAAGGTAAGATTTGGGAAAGACGTGCTACACTAATGAAAAACGGACAATTTCTCTCTGGGTAGTATCAGTTTTATGTTTGATTGCTGTTCTTGTCTCATGTACCGAATGACTTGGAAATTTACAAACTTTGGTCCAAGACAGAGTAGTACATACACAACTTTCTTCAGTTCATGCCAGAAATCATAAATTTAAATTGTCCTATTGGTTAATTTGCAGATTAATAGCATTAGAATGGTGCCCGGCCACTGTACTGAAAGTAGGCAATGAACTTTATTCTTCCGGGAGCCGCAGAATACAGTCACTGCTCACAGCATTCAGAGTGGCAGGTTTAAGGCTATGTGCGCACTAGAGCTTTTTACCTGCGGATTTACCCGCGGATTTGCCCCGGAAATTTCTTGAGAAATGTCTGCAATCTTTGTGCAGACATTTCCCATGAAATTCAATGAGAAAAAAAAATAGTTGTGCGCACTGTGCGGATTTTTCTCAAGAAAATTTCTTGAGAAAATTTTCTCGAGAAACTTTCTTGAGAAAATGTGCATGTCCATTAATTTCCGCAGGTACCTGCGGTATTCCGGGGGTATTCCGCAGGTAGCAATGATGTGCGGTATACCACCGGAATAGCCGCGAATTACCTGCGGGAATGCTCATCGCTGCCTGCGGTTTTGCAGGAAGCGATGTCATTATGCCAGGAAGAGGAGGCGGAGCAGAGTAAACACACGTCACACTCCCTGGACGCCGCACAGAAGCACTTCCGTGCGACCTCCAGGTGCCCGTGCAGTCTGTGTCCTGCTCCGGCCCCGCGGCTGCACACACTGCAGTGTCAGTGTCTGCCCGCAGTGTCAGCAGCCTGTCACGCGGCAGCGCAGGCAGACACTGACATCCTGCAGTGCTGGGAGCCGCGGGGATGACGATCGCTGCTGTCAGGAGGTGAGATCATTACCTGCTGTGACGATCTCCTGCCTCCTGACGTCAGCGCTGTCACTGCTGTCTATGCCCGTCTCGCGAGCGGCCCGAGACTGTCACTAGCGGTGACGTCACGGGCTCTCGCGATACGTCTGACAACGCGGCGGGCATAGAAGTCAGTGACAGCGCTGACGTCAGCAGTACAGGAGATGATCACAGAAGGTAATGATCTCATCTATGCTCCTGATGGCAGCGCTGGTCATCCCCTGCAGTGACCTGAGCTGACCTATTGATGTTAGCTCAGGTCACTGCATTGCTCTCCCAGCCAATGGGGAACATTCTGTTCTTCATTGACTGGGACAGCGACTATGGTATGGATCGCCGTGCCCCCCCCCCTTATTGGATTACGCCGGACGTGGAATTGATTGTGCTCTTTTCAATAAATTGGTTAAAGAGGGAATGTTTTGGGGAGTGTTTTTTCAAATAAAACTTTTTTTGTTGTCTATTTTTTAATTATTACTGACTGGGTTGGTGATGTCGGGTATCTGATAGACGCCTGACCTCACCAACCCCAGGGCTTGATGCCAGGTGACATTACACATCTGGCATCAACCCCATATATTACCCCGTTTGCCAACGCACCAGGGCGCGGGATGAGCTGGGGCAAAGCGCCAGGATTGGCACGTCTAATGGATGCGCCACTTCTGGGGCGGCTGTGGCCTGCTATTTTTAGGCTGGGGAGTGTCCAATAACAGTGGACCTCCCTAGTCTGAGAATATCAGACCCCAGCTGTCCGCTTTACCTTGGCTGGTGATCCAATATGGGGGGGACCGCACGTTTTTTGTTTTAAATTATTTATATAATTTAAAATAACAGCGTGGGGTGCCCACTGTTTTGGATTATCAGCCAAGGTGAAGCTGCCAGCGGTGGTCTGCAGGCTGCAGCCGTCTGCTTTACCCTAGCTGGCTACAAAAAATGGGGGGACCTCACGTCGTTTTTTTTTAATTATTTATTTATTTTATGGCTAAATACAAGGCTAAGCACCCTTTAGTGCCACATGAAAGTCACTAAAGGGTGCCAGCTTAGAAAATGCAGGGAGGTGGAACATTATATAGGTTTTTCTCATCTATCTATCTATCTATCTATCTATCTATCCATCTATCCCTCTATCTATCTATCCATCTATCCCTCTATCTATCTATCTATCTATCTATCTATTCATCTATTCATCTATCTATCTATCTATTCATCTATTCATCTATCCATCTTTCCCTCTATCTATCCATCTATCCCTCTATCTATCTATCTATCCATCTATTCATCTATCTATCTATCTATTCATCTATTCATCTATCCATCTTTCCCTCTATCCATTATCTGTCTATCGATTATCTTTATTATTTATTGCAGGGACAAACCTGCGGTAAATCCGCGGTAAATCCGCGGCAAATCCGCGGCAAATCCGCGGCAAAACCGCATGCGGATTTGGTGCGGATTTGGTGCGGATTTTTCCGCAGGTCCGGAAATCTTTCACTGGCAGAAGTTTCTCAAGAAATTTTCTTGAGAAACTTCACATTTCTAGTGCGCACATAGCCTAAGCCTGCCCTGGAATTGACTGATAGTCAACTCTGCACTGAAGCACTGGAAAGTTGGCTGTCAGTCAAAGTGCCAGGGTGTGCCCACAATGCTATGAGTAGTGACTGTAGCTGTGCCATCACGTGTCTGACTGAAAGCCAGCGGCTTCTGGGAGGTGCTGCGTTTAAAGTAAGGCAGCCAAGCAACTTTCTAACTCTATTAACCTGCATAATAACCCTACATCTGCAAGTTAACCGCCTTATCTGGCATGACAAGTTCCCTTTAATACGACATCCCCACTATCATCATGAGCGACTTCAACATCTCCATTGACACTTCCCCCTCATCTGTCTATAAACTTTTAACACTCACTTCCTGTTTCGGCCTGACTCAATGGTCCTCTGAAGCTACTCACAAAGATGGTCACACGGTGGACCTCATCTTCACCCACTTTTGCTCCCTATCTATCCTCTCAAACTCACCTCTCCCACTGTCTGACCACAACCTACTTACATTCTCTTCCCTTTCTTCTACAAGTACATAACGCCCCCTCCACATACTTCCACACCCTTGCAGAAATCTCAAACACCTTGACTTACATTCACTCTCTGAGTCCCTTCTCCCTCTTGCAGACATTGCTCCCTATACGATGCAGATGCTGATGCCACTTTATACAGTGTGTCCATCGCCATTAACTTGAGAACGGCGGCAGCTATAGGCATAGAAGTGGTATCTAGGTATAGTAAAGTAGCCATGCGCTATGCAATGAAACCCTCTATAGCGCCACCTGGTGGAAAACAACTGAGTTAGCATTTTTATCTCAAAAACGGAATGAGATAGAGAAAAAAAGTGAATTACAAAGTTGTAGGGCATCATCAATTCAATACGAATCGACACCTTGCATACAGAAATGCTATGATAAGAACGTGTAAAACTCACAAGGCTGCAGACGTGAGACGATACCTCATGGAGACCTTCCTACAAGTCATTGGGTATGGTGGCTGTGTGGAGTGGCCTCCACGCTCACCTGACCTGACCCCATTGGACTTCTTTCTGTGAGGTCACATCAAACAGCAGGTGTATGCGACCCCTCCACCAACATTGCAGGACCTACGACGACGTATCACAGATGCTTGTACAAACGTGTCACCTACCATATTGCACAACGTGCAGCAAGATACAGTATGCTGTCCAGAGTCCAGATGTGCATTGCAGCTGACGGTGGTCACTTAGAGCATCAAAGTTAAATGAGCACCATAAGCGTGACCAGCATTCAATGTTTTGGTGGGGGTCATGGGTTTCATATCACAGCATTTCTGTATGCAAGGTGTCGATTCGTATTGAATTGATTATGCCCTAGAACTTTGTAATTCACTTTTTTTCTCTATCTCACTCCGATTTCAAGATAAAAATGCTAAATCTGTTGTTTTCCACCAGGTGGCGCTATAGGTGGTTTCATTGCGTAGCGCATGGCTACTTTACTATACCTAGACACCACTTCTATGCCTATAGCTGCCACCGTTCTCAAGTTAATGGCGGTGGACAGGATATGGGTGGACACACTGTATAGACACCACAATCTCTGCAGCTATTGAATCGGCCCACCCCCCTCAAGCATACCAAAACTCGCACAATCAACAGGCAACCTTGGCATACAAACTAAACTAAAGAACTGAGACAAGCTTCTGCAATTGCTGAGCGAAGGTGAAAGAGGTCTCATTTCACCGAACACTTTATTGCATACAAACAATCCCTTGACTAATTTCAAGTCAACACTCACTGCTGCAAAACAAACCTACTTCTCATCTCTCATATCCTTCCTGTCTCACAACCCTAAACAGCTATTCAACATTTTCAACTCTTTCCTCCATCCCCCAGCGCCACCTCTCTCTCCTCACATCTCAGCTGAAAACTTTGCCACTGTCTTCAAGCAGAATATTGGCAACATAAGAGCAAGCTTTGGCCCATAAACCCCACAGCCCATCCTCATAACTACCTTGGCCTTTTCCTCCAAAGCGAGCTTCTCCACCATGACAGATCATCTCTCCACTCTACTCTCAAGATCACATCTCACCACCTGTGCACTTGATCCACTCCTGTCCCATTTCATCCCCAACCTCACTGCAGTCCTCATCCCGACCCTAACCCATCTTTTCAACCTATCATTAACAACTGTTGTATTCCCTCCATGCTTTAACAACGCCTCCATCACACCCATCCTCAAAAAACCCTCCCTTGACCCAGCTTCTGTGTCTAGCAATCGCCCCATATCGCTTCTTTCCTATGCCTCAAAACTACTGGAACAGCATGTCAATCTTGAACTGTCCTCATACCTCTCCTCCTGCTCCCTCTTTGAACAGTTACAATCTGGCTTCCGACCACATCACTCCACTGAAACTGCCCTAACTAAAGTCACTGATGACCTACTAAGTGCCAAAGCCAAGCGACACAACTCTGTCCTCCTCCTCCTCCTGAACCTGTCCTCTGCCTTTGACACAGTGGGCCATTCCCTCCTACCACAGATTCTCTTATCCCTGGGTATCACAGACTTGGCCCTATCATACCCAACAGACTGGACATTCAGCGTCTCCCACTCTCACACCACTTCATCTCACCCCCTATCTGTTGGTGTTCCCCAAGGTTCTGTTCTTGGACCCCTCCTCTTTTCCATCTCCACATTCGGCCTGGGACAGCTCAAAGAGTTCCATGACTTTCAGTATCACCACTATGCTGATGATACGCAGATCTACCTCTCTGGACCTGACATTTCCTCCCTACCAACCAAAATCCCACAATGTCTCTCTGTTATTTCATCCTTCTTCTCAGCGCAATTTCTAAAGCTTAACATGGACAAAACAAAATTCATTGTCTTTCCTCCTCCTCAATCAACTCCTCCACCAAGCCTATCCATCAAAGTTGATGGCTGCTCACTCTCCCCAGTCTCACATGCTCATTGCCTTGGAGTAACCGTCTCTACTCGATCCTTCAAACCACACATCCAAGCCCTCTTCATTTCCTGCCGACTACAACACAAAAATATCTTCCGGATTCGAGCATTCCTTAACCAAGAATCAGCAAAAACACTAATGCATGCCCTCATTATCTCCCATCTCGACTACTGCAACCTCCTGCTCTCTGGCCTCCCTTCTAACACTCTTGCACCCCTCCAGTCTATCCTAAACTCTGTGGCCCGATTAAGCCAGCTCTCCCCCGCTATTTCCCGACCTCGCCACTCTGTCATTCCCTCCACTGGATTCCCATTGCCCAAAGACTCCAGTTCAAAACACTAACCGTGACATACAAAGCCATCCGCAACCTGTCTCCTCCTTACATCTGTGACCTAGTCTCCCAGTACCTACCTGCACGCAACCTCAGATCCTCACAAGATCTCCTTCTCTACTCCTCTCTTATCTCCTCTTCCTACAATTGCATACAAGATTTCTCCCGTGCCTCCCCCCATACCCTGGGACACTCTACCTCAGCATATCAAACTCTCAGCTATACCGTGAAAAGCTTCAAAAGGAACCTGAAGACCCACCTCTTCGGACAAACCTACGACCTACAATAACCCTCAGACCAGTACACCACTGCGCAACCAGCTCTGTCCTCACCTATTATAGTCTCACCCATCTCCTGTATACTGTGAGCCCTCGCGGGCAGGGTCCTCTCTCCTCCTGTACCTGTCTGTGTTCTGTATTGTTCATGATTATTGTACTCGATTTTATGTATACCCTTTTCACTTGGAAAGCGCCATAGCGCTATAATAAATAATAATAATAATAAGTGTATGTTCAATGTAAGCGGATTTTTTTTTATAGCATTTATTTTTTTAACTAAAACTAGAAATAGTTTTAAAATAATTGGGAATATTAAATAATGGGATTTACTTCCTGCTGGATCCACTTTTTGCACAAAACTGCATAAAAAACTACAGCGGGTTTAAAAAAATATTTTTTTGCATTTTCCCCTGTAAAGAAAATAAAAAAATAAAGCACCAAAAATTGCTTATGTGAATACAGCCTTAGCTTATGTTCCTGCTTTCATTATTTAGTACCATGTGAATGAATAAGACCAAAGAACATTAAAAATGGAGGAGGTAAATTTTATAGAATGGGGACCACCTTTTTTCATCATTACATCTTATAGTTACATGATCATTCACTATACAATAGCGCCAAATTGTAAGTGCATATTTTTGTACGAAAACGATTAATTAATATTAAGAAGTCAACATTTATTGGGAAACACATGAAAGGACTGAATCCACTGTGAACTCAGTCTAGGGTTTATATAGATATCATTTTTTTTATGTACAAAAAAAATGGACCGGGTTTCATCCGCGTTTAATCAGAGTTTGATCTGGTTTTCATTAGTTCTTCTAATTAAATAAAAAGTTTCTCTAATTTTTCTATCAATTGGTCAGTAAAAAACAGACAGCTCCTGGATGGCTTCTAAGTGTGGTCAGATTTTTTTCATGGACCCATAGACGTGCGTTGGTAAGTTTGATTCAACATTCAAATCAATATAGGATGTGTCTCTGCACAGACCATTCAGTCTGCAAAAAAAAATCACACACATATGAACAACCACATACACAGAAGCTTAACGATCGCAGTTGCAGCAATCGCAAGCAGGCCCAGGGGTACAGGGGGCCACTGGCCCCAGCTCCTGTGTCAGCTGGATCTGCATCTAAGGGCGCGCATATGTGACGCCCTGGACTAGCCAGGTAGTCACATACATACCAACACACACACCCCCACCCTAGGCAGTTACACCAGCCAAACCAAAAACCCTTGTTGCCTCCCTCCAGAGTCTGATGTCCACACCAGGTGGGGCGGAGCCAGGCGGTTGGCCCCATCCACCGAGGAGTTCACAGGCCTGGAGGCGGGAAAAGGTGTCAGATTAGTCTTGGAGGTGAAAGTGAGAGGAGTGAACACTTGAGGCGTCTGGGTTGGAGCCCAGACACTGACAGCAAGGTTGGCAGACGGTGGTGGCCGTCTGCAAGAGTTGGTGGAACTCCGCAGAGCCGTAAGGACTGGGGTCGGGCGTCGGCCCGCCGGTACCGGACCGGGGAACGGAGTGAAGCTAAGCACACAGGCAGGGCCATCGGACCCCGACCAGGCTTGGAGCCGCCGTCAATAGTCAAATCCGAATGTGACAGGAACCCCAGGGGTTTCCCAACTACCAAGTCCCTATTGAAGGCAACCGTCCACCCAGAGAGGATATACAGCCACCGCCATAGGCTAGAGATCCAAGGGCCAGCGCCTGCAGGCAAAACGGGCTCCTACGGCACCTATACGCCGGGGAGCGGACTACCGGTTGGCAACCACAGGAGTCAAGAACTTTCTACAAGGTGCAGGGAAAGACAGCCACCATCAGCCGTCCGGGGAGAGCACAACAACAACACTGCAGCCGGCTGCGGGCCCCGTCCATCCGGTCGTTTTGGTTTACCTATGACTCTGTCAGTGATTGTCTGAGTGAGTACACCAGTGCCGTCCGGCACCGCGCCGCGCAATCCCTGCACCCCAGCCATCCTGCCTCCCCATTGCACCCTACCATCTCTCCCGGGATCCCCGTTACCAGCAACGGTGGTGCCATTATCACCCCGACCCGTGGGTGGCGTCACGAACAATCTCCCTAACCAAACCATCCCCATTTCACTCACGGGTGAGGAGCGCTGCTCGAGTCCCCGGGTCCGGTCCACCACTCGAGCCACCGAGCAGCAGCAGCAGAAGCCATGGACCCGAGCGTGGCGAGCGCGTCCCCTCCGCCCGTGACAACTTAGCGTCTGCGAACAGGATAGAGCCGTCTATTCACCAGTAGAAGTGCGCCTTGCAGTCTCCGCCGGCGGCGTCCGGCCGAAAAATTGAAAGCGCCGCCGTCTTTGGCGCGAAAATCTCCCGCTCGAGAGTCTTCCCCGAGCAGGCAAGGCGCGAAAGCGAAGCCCCGCCCCCAACAAGCGGAATTGCTAAAAAGAACCAAGGGGGGCGGGTAAAAGCCTGCCTAATGTAGCCGAGGGCATAAACAGCGGGGACACCAGGACTCTGCAACATATCCGGTTCCTGGAAGTCTGCCAGCAAGCATGTCCGTCCCGTCCGGTGATGCCGAAATTCCCGAGCCCACGCCAGGAACGGCGGCGTGGGTGAAAGCCCGGATGCACAAATGTGCTGCCGCCTTCAAACCGAGGTCTGGTTCTTGATGGAGCGCTGGGTGGCCATGATGGAGGAAGTGGCGGCGGCCGCGGGGAGACACGAGGTGGAGGCAGTGTTGGAGGAGCGGATAAGCGACCCACGCCCCTGTGTCCGAGAAGGACCGGCCGCTGCGGCTGAGGGGCCCGGCCTGCGCCCGCTCACCCTCCTGCCACCCCCGCCATCCGTACCGGTTGCTGTTGCCCCTCCGCTCGGACCGCTCCCCCCAACACCGGTAGCGGAATCAAACCCGTCCGCCCTAGAGGACCGACCTGGGGGCGTTGTCTGTGAATGGCCCGCATCCCTCCCGCTGCCATGGAAGATCCCGCGGGAGGTGCCCGTCCGCGACAAGAAGCCGTCGGCCCCGGAAGTGGGCGCACCCGAGACCGTCCCGGCTCCGGCAGTCCACCCGGCCGTGGAAGAACCGGCCGCTGCGGGCCCGAAGGCCCAACCGGTGAGGCCAGCTGTCCCTGAGTCCCACGCCTCGGCTGAGGCTGCGCCGGGCCGCCACTGCAAAGCAGCAGTTCAGGCCACGTCACCGCAGGACCCCCACAAGAGAGTACCGGTCGTGGCCGGTGTGGGTGCGGTCCAGCGGGGCCCGACCCGAGCTCAGGGGTCTGCCAACGCCCCTTATTGGGACAGGGAACCAAGTCAGTTGGGCCGAGAGATTGCCGCCAGGGAACAGCAGAGGGCCGAAGTGATGGCGCGAGTGATTAAGGAGAAGGATGCACTCCGCCATGCCACCTTTCGGCTGCGGGGCCCGGTGTATGAGGGCCAAGTCCGGCAGTTTGACACGCGAAGGGGGTTCGGTTTTATCTACGAGCCGGGCCTGGAGGCCGAAGTGTTCGTGGCCCGCCGCGATGTAAACTCACACCTCCCCACGGGCCACCCAGGTCGCGACCTTTTGCCGGGCGATCTGGTAACCTACACCTGACACTGCGGGTGGAGGGGCTGGTTCGCCCTAGATGTTAAACAAAGGGAGAGCCGTGGTGTGCAGATGCGGCCCCAGCCCCCTCCTCCACCGAGCCGTCCGGATATCGAGCTGGAAGAGGTCCTGGATGAGTGCGACCTCAAGTTTTGGCAGCGGCCCTCCGTTGCAACCAAGTTGTCCCCGTTGGGCCCCTCAGCAGTTTGGATGAATGAAAAATAATCCAACCGAAGCTTCATCTGATTATCTACCGTGATTATCCGGCCGTTGCCGGCAAGTTGTCCCCGGAGGGACCCATATGTGTTTACCGTATGCATGAGAGACTGCTCATGGACATGGCCGAGAACTGGCTGTCCACCCACGAACTTGTGGGCCTGTAAATAGTTTTGTGGGCTGGTTTCGGTCCGTGCCGCCTCCGGAGAGGCAGATTGGAGGAAGGGCCCGCAGCAGAGCAGGCTGGGGCCCGGCCACCACCACCGGTGACCATCCTCCGGGGGTCAGGGGTCCCCCTGGATGTGGGGTCCCCTGAAATGACAGCCGAGTGCAAGACACCGTACCCGTTCCCGCTCGGGCAGCCTGGACCTGGACTGGGGTAAAGGGGTGCTGCCCACTTCTTAGGGGCAGCATCAGGGCTAGGTTGCTTGGGTGGGAGAGCGGATGACCATGAACCCGTCCGTTAATAAAAATGTTTGAAACGTTAAATCAATGCACCTCCCGTAAGGGAAGACTTGAAAAATATGCATATGTTGAAAGTTTTAATATGTTATCTTTTACAGTTTTTGAACAAAAATAAAACCGGTGGTGGACGGGCAGCCCGCGGACGGTCTGCATTTTACCAAGGGGGAATGTGACACCCTGGACTAGCCAGGTAGTCACATACATACCAACACACACACACCCACCCTAGGCAGTTATACCAGCCAAACCAAAAACCCTTGTTGCCTCCCTCCAGAGTCTGATGTCCACACCAGGTGGGGCGGAGCCAGGTGGTTGGCCGCACCCACCGAGGAGTTCACAGGCCTGGAGGCGGGGAAAGGTGTCAGATTAGTCTTGGAGGTGAAAGTGAGAGGAGTGAACACTTGGGTGTCTGGGTTGGAGCCCAGACACTGACAGCAAGGTTGGCAGACGGTGGTGGCCGTCTGCAGGAGTCGGTGGAACTCCGCAGAGCCGTAAGGACCGGGGTCGGGCGTCGGCCCGCCGGTACCGGACCGGGGAAAGGAGTGAAGCTAAGCACACAGGCAGGGCCATCGGACCCCAACCAGGCTTGGAGCCGCCGTCAATAGTCAAATCCGAATGTGACATATACCCAGGGGTTTCCCAACTACCAAGTCCCGATTGAAGGCAACTGTCCACCCAGAGAGGATATACAGCCACCGCCATAGGCTAGAGATCCAAGGGCCAGCGCCTGCGGGCAAAACGGGCTCCTACGGCACCTATACGCCGGGGAGCGGACTACCGGAGTCAAGAACTTTCTACAAGGTGAAGGGAAAGACAGCCACCATCAGCCGTCCGGGGAGAGCACAACAACAACACTGCAGCCGGCTGCGGGCCCCGTCCATCCGGCCGTTTTGGGTTACCTACGACTCTGTCAATTATTGTCTGAGTGAGTACACCAGTGCCGTCCGGCACCGCGCCGCGCAATCCCTGCACCGCAGCCATCCTGCCTCCCCGTTACACCATCGGGCCCCGGGATCAGCGAACCCCTGCCCACGGAGGGGACAACATCTCAGCTGCACCCTACCATCTCTCCCGAGATCCCCGTTACGAGCAGCGGTGGTGCCATTATCACCACGACCCGTGGGTGGCGTCACGAACAATCTCTGTAACCAAACCATGGGACCCGAGCGTGGCGAGCTCGTCACCTCCGCCCGCGACACATACAGCTGAAAAATATCACAGCACTGAGACCCGTCGGGTCCCTGCATCGCGATGTGCCAGCCACCGATTCAGACTATGAATATTCACTGCTTTCCACGCCCATAATCCAGGGCAGAGGGAGCAGAGAATATGCCGGCACCTGGCATCTGATCACGCTGTAAGTGGGCGCGCTGCGCCGCTTGCAAGCTGGTCAGATGCGGCATGCCATATCATTGGAGGAGGACATCGGGGGAAGATGAGTATAATTGTTTTTTGTTTGTTTTTTACTTTGCGCAGCATCTAGGGGTATCAAATATACTAGGATGCATCCAGGATGGAGACAGAAACCAGGATGGGGCCATCATTATGGGGACATATGACATATATACCAGGATGAGGTCATGATTGGGACATACATACCTGGATGGGGCCATGATGGAGTCATTTATACCAAGATGAGCTATGATGGAGACATATATACCAGGATGGGGCCATATATTCTAGGATATAGACATGATGAGGTTATACACCAAGATGGGGGACATATTTACCAAGAAGTGGCCCAGGATAGGGAACAGTAGTACACTATGGAGGTCAGTACTACACAATGAAGGGAGAGGGTGGCAATTCGTATGTCTTTTTAGGATTTAGAAAGTTACAATGGCCCATACATCTGACCAACATGTGGGGGGCGCAGTCTCAAACTTTGCACATCGGACTTCAGTTAGGCCACTGCCCATACACTATCATACAGTCATATGAAAAAGTTTGGGCACCCCTATTAATGTTAACCTTATTTCTCTATAACAATGTGGGTTTTTGAAACAGCTATTTCAGTTTCATATATCTAATAACTGATGGACTTAGTAATATTTCTGGATTGAAATGAGGTTTATTGTACTAACAGAAAATGTGCAATCCGCATTTAAACAAAATTTGACCGGTGCAAAAGTATGGGCACCCTTATCAATTTCTTGATTTGAACACTCCTAACTACTTTTTACTGACTTACTAAAGCACTAAATTGGTTTTGTAACCTAATTGAGCTTTGAACTTCATAGGCAGGTGTATCCAATCATGAGAAAAGGTATTTAAGGTGGCCACTTGCAAGTAGTTCTCCTATTTGAATCTCCTATGAAGAGTGGCATCATGGGCTCCTCAAAAGAACTCTCAATTGATCTGAAAACGAAGATTATTCAACACAGTTGTTCAGGGGAAAGATACAAAAAGTTGTCTCACAGATTTAAACTGTCAGTTTCCACTGTGAGGAACATAGTAAGGAAATGGAAGAACACAGGTGCAGTTCTTGTTAAGCCCAGAAGTGGCAGGCCAAGAAAAATATCAGAAAGGCAGAGAAGAAGAATGGTGAGAACAGTCAAGGACAATCCACAGACCACCTCCAAAGACCTGCAGCTTCATCTTGCTGCAGATGGTGTCAATGTGCATTGGTCAACAATACAGCGCACGTTGCACAAGGAAAAGCTGTATGGGAGAGTGATGTGAAAGAAGCCGTTTCTGCAAGCACGCCACAAACAGAGTTGCCTTAGGTATGCAAAAGCACATTTGGACAAGCCAGTTACATTTTGGAAGAAGGTCCTGTGGACTGAGGAAACAAAGATTGAGTTGTTTGGTCATACAAAAAGGCGTTATGCATGGAGGCAAAAAAACACGGCATTCCAAGAAAAGCACTTGCTACCCACAGTAAAATTTGGTGGAGGTTCCATCATGCTTTGGGGCTGTGTGGCCAATGCCGTCACCGGAAATCTTGTTAAAGTTGAGGGTCGCATGGATTCAACTCAGTATCAGCACATTCTTGACAATAATGTGCAAGAATTAGTGACGAAGTTGAAGTTACGCAGAGGATGGATATTTCAGCAAGACAATGATCCAAAACACCGCTCCAAATCTACTCAGGCATTCATGCAGAGGAACAATTACAATGTTCTGGAATGGCCATCCCAGTCCCCAGACCTGAATATCATTGAACATCTGTGGGATGATTTGAAGCGTGCTGTCCGTGCTCGGCGACCATCAAACTTAACTGAACTGGAATTGTTTTATAAACAGGAATGGTCAAATATACCTTCATCCAGGATCCAGGAACTCATTAACAGCTACAGGGAGCGACTAGAGGCTGTTATTTTTGCAAAAGGAGGATCTACAAAATATTAATGTCACTTTTATGTTGAGGTGCCCATACTTTTGCACCGGTCAAATTTTGTTTAAATGCGGGTTGCACATTTTCTTGTTAGTACAATAAACCTCATTTCAATCCAGAAATATTACTGAGTCCATCAGTTATTAGATATATGAAACTGAAATAGCTGTTGCAGAAACCCAAATTGTTATAAAGAAAAAAGATTAACATTAATAGGGGTGCCCAACTTTTTCGTATGACTGTAAGTGTGAGTGCTATCCATGAAAAACACAAGAACTGTTGTTGGAATGAGCCCTAGGGCCGGTTTCACGCGTCCATGTCTCCTGATCTACAATTGACCACCTCATGAGCATATATGAAGCTATTGAGTTTTTGCTGCACTTTCTGGAAATTTGCAGCATACGAATAAGCCCCTCTCCATAACTCAGAATCTACAAATCTTCCATTTCCAAACACAGTCTAACTTTATATAAATATTTTAAATAGGTTATTGAAAAAAATGTGAAGCATTCCAGTAATCCCCGGAATATTTACAGGAATATGCTACTTAATGTAGTGTGTAATGAAGTTGGGCTACATCCAAACAGCAAGGGCGGCAGAGAACACTGCATTTGTCTTTGCCCAATTAAGTAGTGTATTTTCATAATAAATTATTCACTGGGCTATCCATGTAACATGGGCTGTTATCTGTGAAGTCTTCTGTTCCAAAGTGCCATTCCCGGAACATGTGTTTGCCTATAGTCGGCCACCAGATGGAAGGCACTGAACAGACGTAGCTGTATTCTGTCTATTTTACTGCAGAAGCCAAATGTTCAACTGCAACGACTGGGATTAAAAAGAAAATCCACTGACACAAGGCAGCGTAGAGTAAGGTGATTTCTAGGAAATGCTGTCGTTTTAGTCTCATGGACGTTAACCATGAAAACACGTGGGAGAACAATTCCAAGCGCGGCTTCTATAAAATACAGCAAAAAGCACCTTCATGCATGCCCTGGGGGCAGGGCCGGCTCCAGGTTTTTGTGGGCCTCGGGCGGAAGAGTCCCGGTGGGCCCCATCCACACACATACACACACATACGTACACATACATATTTAAAGACAAACTCACAAAAATACGTATAGAACTGACATATCTATACAGTCATATACACTGACATACATAGATACACATCATACATGCATACAGACACACACAACACAACTCTGCTAGATACATACACACATAGCTCTGTTACATACATACACACATAGCTCTGCTACATACATACACACATAGCTCTGCTACATACATACACACATAGCTCTGCTACATACATACACACATAGCTCTGCTACATACACACACACATAGCTCTGCTACATACATACACACATAGCTCTGCTACATACATACACACATAGCTCTGCTACATACATACACACATAGCTCTGCTACATACATACACACATAGCTCTGCTACATACATACACACATAGCTCTGCTACATACATACACACATAGCTCTGCTACATACACACACACATAGCTCTGCTACATACATACACACATAGCTCTGCTACATACATACACACATAGCTCTGCTACATACATACACACATAGCTCTGCTACATACATAGCTCTGCTAGATACATACACACATAGCTCTGCTACATACATACACACATAGCTCTGTTACATACATACACACATAGCTCTGCTACATACATACACACATAGCTCTGCTACATACATAGCTCTGCTACATACATACACACATAGCTCTGCTACATACATAGCTCTGCTACATACATACACACATAGCTCTGCTGCACACATACACACATAGCTCTGCTACATACATACACACATAGCTCTGCTACATACATACACACATAGCTCTGCTACATACATAGCTCTGCTAGATACATACACACATAGCTCTGCTACATACATACACACATAGCTCTGTTACATACATACACACATAGCTCTGCTACATACATACACACATAGCTCTGCTACATACACACATAGCTCTGCTACATACATACACACATAGCTCTGCTACATACATAGCTCTGCTACATACATACACACATAGCTCTGCTGCATACATACACACATAGCTCTGCTACATACATACACACATAGCTCTGCTACATACATAGCTCTGCTACATACATACACACATAGCTCTGCTACATACATACACACATAGCTCTGCTACATACATACACACATAGCTCTGCTACATACATACACACATAGCTCTGCTACATACATACACACATAGCTCTGCTACATACATACACACATAGCTCTGCTACATACATACACACATAGCTCTGCTACATACATACACTCATAGTTCTGCTACATACACACACATAGCTCTGCTACATACATAGCTCTGCTACATACATACACACATAGCTCTGCTGCATACATACACACATAGCTCTGCTACATACATATACACATAGCTCTGCTACATACATACACACATAGCTATGCTACATACATACACACATAGCTCTGCTACATACATACACACATAGCTCTGCTACATACATACACACATAGCTCTGCTACATATATACACACATAGCTCTGCTACATACATACACACATAGCTCTGCTACATACATACACACATAGCTCTGCTACATACATACACACATAGCTCTGCTACATACATACACAGCTCTGCTGCATACATACACATAGCTCTGCTACATACACGCATAGCTCTGCTACATACATACATAGCTCTGCTGCATACATACACACATAGCTCTGCTGCTACATACACGCATAGCTCTGCTACATACATACATAGCTCTGCTGCATACATACACGCATAGCTCTGCTACATACATACATAGCTCTGCTACATACATACATAGCTCTGCTACATACATACATAGCTCTGCTACATACATACACACATAGCTCTGCTGCATACATACACACATAGCTCTGCTGCATACATACACACATAGCTCTGCTACATACATACATGAATCTGCTACATAGATACACACATAGCTCTGCTACATACAGACACACATAGCTCTGCTGCATACATACAGACACACACGTGGCTCTGAGGGGCCCACACACGCGGTTCTGGGGGGCCCACACACAGCTCCAGGGGCCAGCACATACAGCACCGGGGGGGGGCAGGGCATACACCTAAGGGGGGAGAAGCCCATACAGCTCACCAGGGCCCATAAATCGGGGGGCGGGGAGGGCACATACCGCTCAGGTCACGGTGGAGAGGGGGCCCACACAGCGCCGGAAAGGGGGCCCACACAGCGCCGGAAAGGGGGCCCACACAGCGCCGGAGAGGGGGCCCACACAGCGCCGGAGAGGGGGCCCACACAGCGCCGGAGAGGGGGCCCACACAGCGCCGGAGAGGGGGCCCACACAGCGCCGGAGAGGGGGCCCACACAGCGCCGGAGAGAAAAGCTGTGCTGGGGGCCGCTGGCTGGCACTGCAACTCCTTCATCTGTGGGACTGAGCAGGCCGGTCGGTAGCTCCGCCCACAGATGAAGTTCAAACCAGGAAGTCTGCGCGCCTTAAAGGGACGGCGCTGCAGATTCCTGCCGAGGACTGCGGTCCCGGAACTTGGCCCGGGGGCAGCAGAACTAAGGCGAGGGGGCCCCGGCCAAGGGGCACCTGAACTGACGAGGCCGAGTGGGCCCCCCCGGCTCTCCAGGGCCCCGGCATTTGCCTGGGTATGCCGCGTGCTGACGCTGGCCCAGCCTGGAGGTATCCGCTATAGTACACGAGAAGATACTTGAAGGATGATGGCGAAATCAAACCTAAAATGAAAAGTCAATTAGTTGCTCATTTTGAACCTCTGAAAGATTACCGCACCTGCGTTAAAAAAACGCAGCAAACTGCACCCGAAGACCGCATGCGGTTTTTCTGCGGGTTAGTTCCCTGCGGTTTTTGACCATTATCAATGGCAAAAACTGCAGGTACCTGCGGAAAAGAAGTGACATCCAATTTGTTTTACTTCAGAAAACCTGTTGGTGAAAAAAAAACGCAGTGTGCGCACCTTTTTTTTTTACCATTGGTTTTGCAGGGGAATGACTGCAGCAAGGTTATGAACATTTTCTGCAGCAATTCATGCAGCAAATCCGCAGCAAAAACCGCAGCGTGCAGTAATCATACCTTAGGCCTCTTCAACTACCCTCAGAGTCCAGCAGCTAGCACACCTTGGCACTTAGCTCACACACCCTGACATTCGCAAACCTCTCTGACTCTCTCCTATCACTGTCCTCCATGTCTTCACTCCATGACCCAGACATTTTTTTTAAAATGCCACACTCGCATCAACTATTGACTCGGTCACCCCTTTTGTGCATGGTAGAGTGCAATGCATCAACCCTGGCACACAAAACTCACTAAAAACATTGACAAGTGTCCAGGGTTGTGGAGCGGCACTGGAAGAAAATACTCTAGGAGAATGACGTCATCACATTCAAACAAGCAACTTTCACATTCAAGTCGCCCCTCACCTTTGCAAAAGAGGACTACTTCACAGCTCCCATGTCTTCCTTATCCTTTAACCCCAAAACGTTACTCAACACTTTACTCCTACCCTCACCCCCAAATACCCTCTCTCACCTCCTTCATTTCTGCAGAAGACTTCGCCGCACATTTTAAAGACAAGGTTGACCAAATCAGATAAATCTTTACTGCTCAGCCACCACAACCCCTCCATATAACAGACTAATGTCCTTCTCCCATAACCTCCCACCCCATCATCACTGAGGGAGAGCCTACTCATCTCTCCAAATTGCACCCACCTCACCACTTGTGTACTTGACCCCATCTCATCCCACCTCCTCCCCAACCTCATGACCATGCTTATCCCAGCCCTAACAGACCTCTTCAACTTATCATTAACTTCTGGTATCTTTCCTTCTGCCTTCAAACATGCAACAATCACAACCTGTATCTACTAAAATGT
Organism: Anomaloglossus baeobatrachus; assembly: GCF_048569485.1. Classification (NCBI taxonomy): domain Eukaryota; kingdom Metazoa; phylum Chordata; class Amphibia; order Anura; family Aromobatidae; genus Anomaloglossus; species Anomaloglossus baeobatrachus. The sequence continues at coordinate 80,847,021 of NC_134360.1, forward strand.
TAGGGTGCATTCACACTTTAGCGACGCAGCAGCGATCCCGCCAGCGATCTGACCTGGTCAGGATCGCTGCTGCGTCGCTACATGGTCGCTGGTGAGCTGTCAAACAGGCAGATCTCACCAGCGACCAGTGACCAGCCCCCAGCCAGCAGCGACGTGCAAGCGATGCTGCGCTTGCACGGAGCCGGCGTCTGGAAGCTGCGGACACTGGTAACTAAGGTAAACATCGGGTATGGTTACCCGATGTTTACCTTAGTTACCAGCGCACACCGCTTCGCTTAGCGTGTGCAGGGAGCAGGAGCCGGCACTGGCAGCGTGAGAGCTGCGGAGGCTGGTAACGAAGGTAAATATCGGGTAACCACCTTGGTTACCCGATGTTTACCTTGGTTACAGCTTACCGCAGGCTGTCAGACGCCGGCTCCTGCTCCCTGGACATTCAGGATTGTTGCTCTCTCACTGTCACACACAGCGACGTGTGCTTATCAGCGGGAGAGCAACAATAAAAAAACGAACCAGCACTGTGTGTAACGAGCAGCGATCTCACAGCAGGGGCCAGATCGCTGCTCAGTGTCACACACAGCGAGATCGCTAATGAGGTCACAAAAAACGCGACTCAGCAGCGATCTCAGTAGCGATCTCGCTGTGTGTGAAGTACCCCTTAGTGCCCTCATCTCCCACCTCGGCTACTGCAACATCCTGCTACACTCATACGTTCTTCACCCAATCATCCCCAAGAGTTCTCCGGAGTATCCCCAGTTCTCTGGAATTCTGGGCCCCAACATGTCCACGTATTCAGTACATTTGGAACTTTCAGAAGTAATTTCAAAACTCATCTCTTCAAGAAAGCTTACAGCCTGCAATGACCTCACTACCACTGGAGCTGGTGCAAACCCCAACTATTGTCTCTTTACGCATTACCCTGTAGAATGAAGACCCACAAGGGCAGGGTACTCTCTCCCTCTCTGTTTCAGTCTGTTACTGTTAGTCTGTTCATTGTAATTCATATTTTGTAAGTAAACCTGGATTTTCACGTCAAGCACCATGGAATCTATAGTTCTCTAAACATAAATAATAATGAGTTCCCACTGGAGTTGAGCAAAATGATTCACCAGACCAGGCCAGAGCACGATGAACCTCCTAAATGCAGACTTCTCCAGAGCATCTTCCAATTAGAAGACACAGGATAACATCATGTGTGCATTATACCAGGGTACTAGTCAGAAGTGTTATGGATGCCAACAGGTAGAAGATTACTAGGGCTTTAGTCTGGCAGCCGTAGACTAGACATGACTGTTGGACTAGTTGATGAATCGGACTCTCAGCCTGCTACCACATATGACACCATCCAGTGTTGAGTCTCAAGTTATTATCCCCACCAAGTACGCTCCTTCTAGAGTTTGATTCAATACATAAAACCTTCCATCTGAAACTAGAGGCATACATAATTATAGTACGGTCCCATAAAAACCTATAGGCACTTTATTACAACTCCTTGTGAGGCTTGCAGATGGAGGACTGCTCATCTCTGTTATTCTAAACATTTGATGGGGCTTATTCATTAAGGCTGGCGTAGCACACAATCACACTTTGCCTGTCTTGCTGGAATAGAAGGCACCATATTCATTAAGAGGCGCGGGGGCGTGGCCTGGACCTCATGTAGAGAGGAAGCAGCGTGGGTGAGCTCCTGCCTGGATCCTGAAATATCCTGCACACCGGCCTTGCTGACAGGCACTACCGACCCTGGAGGGCTGCAACACTACTTATAACACCCGGGGAAGCGAGCACAGCCAGGATATGCCGACCCGCAGCAGCAATAAAAGGGACAGAGACGCGCAGGAGCGCGCCTCTGAAGAATCCAATATGGCGCCGCCGGCATCCACACCATCCCGAGCTGGAGCAGTGGGAGTAGCAAGCAGGTTGGAGCGGTTTGCCAGAGTGGCCCCTGGCACAGAGCCTACCTACAACGAGGCACCCGATGGCAGCGCTGAACGGGCCCTGGAGCAGGGAGATAACATACCCGACGGTGAGACTGTGAGTACCCTGGGCCCTGCATGTTCAGCAGCACAAGATATGCAGACACAGAGGCCTGCGCTGGCAGAGGGAGGAGGGGGAGATGTGGAGCAAACAACACCTGTTTTCACTGAGGCCATACTGAGAGACATTCTGGCAGCAATTAACTCTTGCAATACCACATTGGCCACTCTAAGCAGCCAGATGGGAACTGTCACCTCAGATATGGCCTGTATTAAACGTGAGCTGCAAGGGATGACTGTCAGAATGGGGGAGCTGGAGGAAAGAGTGAGTACAACAGAGGATAAATTACCACCAATGTCACGAGAGCTGGGAAAGGCCACGCAAAATATCTCCACACTGCTAAACAAGGTGGATGATTTAGAGAACCGCTCCCGCAGAAGTAATTTGAGACTGGTGGGGGTCCCAGAGAGGATGGAGGGCATTGACCCACTGAATTTCTTTGAAAAATGGCTTAAAGACACCATGGGAAAAGACATACTATCCTCTTTTTTCACCATTGAAAGAGCGCACAGGGTCCCTGCGCGTGCCCCACAGCCGGGAGCACCCCCACGTCCTATTCTGATTAAACTACTGCACTATAAAGATAGGGACACTATCCTGCGCAGAGCCAGAGATATCAAAGAACTTGCAATTGATGGGAGGAAGATATCAATATTTCCTGATTTCTCCATGGAAGTGCAACGTAAAAGACCGCAATTTATTGAGATCAAAAAACGATTGCGCAACCTACAAGTGCCATATTCCATGATGTACCCTGCTAAGCTGCGGATTGCTGCGAACGGAGAGACTCATTTTTTTGATACGGCTGGGGCGGCATTGTCTTGGCTGGATATCAATGAGAGATCCCTGAGGAGGAAGAATACCTGAGATTTCCCTTTCTGCCGCCAGGCGTTGTTTTTGTTTGGGACGCTATGCTGGTGAGCTCATTACAGTTAAATTCATCTAGGATCCAGGTTGGGAGACGGCCGGTTCATTGTGGACACACGCTGCACTAGCGAGTTGTGGACCCCCTCCCTGCATGGACTGGGGCGTATTTTTAGCCCCGATTCTCTCTACTTGGGAGAAATATGTAAGATACACTTGATTTTGAGGGCAGGGGCACTGCGCACTGGTGTGCAGAGCCCTATCTCTCTCCTTGTTTTTCTCGTTTATTGTTGTATGATGCAATCTGTTTGGGAAGTGTGGTGTGCCTCAGTCGTGTCGCTCAACCTAATGTTTTTGAGAATCGGTGGAGAACGCCTCTCTCCTCCAGGTATGAAGTATCCGTCCGGATCATATCTTAGTCTACGCTTATGGCGACATCTTTAAATATTGTAGCGTGGAATGTTAGAGGGCTCGGAGATGCGAACAAAAGATGTGCTATATTTACTCACCTACAGAAACTTTTACCGGCTATTTTATGTCTCTCCGAGACCCACATGGTCAGGGATAATGTTCATTGGCTGAGGAAGGGATGGATCGCGCATGAATATCATTCCACATACTCGACCCATGCACGGGGTGTGAGTGTGTTGGTGCACAAATCCATCCCGTTCTCATGTACCAAATCAGTGATTGACCCGGGGGGCAGATTTGTATGTTTGCTTTGCACGCTGTATGTTATACAATTTATTCTGGTTGCGATATATATCCCTCCACCATATTCAGTCGAACCGGTAAAAAGGATATTGTCTATTTTAGATTCCCTTCCATCTGTGCCGACGCTTTTGATAGGGGATTTTAATAATTACTTACATCCCTATCTAGATAAATTACACTCGGGAAACATATCGGAGAACACCGCCCCGACTTCATTTGCTAGAATGCTAACAAAGCTGGGTTTTGTAGATCTTTGGCGTGCCCAACACCCCACAACCAAACAATTCTCCTGTTACTCTAGCTCCCACCACACCATGTCACGAATAGACCTGGCTATTGGAAACGCACTTATGGCCTCATATACACAAAAGGTGGCCTACCTACCTAGAAGTGTATCTGATCACTCACCATTACATGTTACGCTTGCATGGGGAAACCCCCTCGCTCTGCCCAGGCCTATCTGGAAACTTAATCCCTTCTGGATCCAGCTTATTGGGGGATCTTTATATGATAACATTCTGGAATACTTTCATCTTGTTTTTTTTTTTGTTTTAATGTTTTGTTTATTGAAGCAAAAGAAAATAAAAATACACATTCGTCAGAAATCACAGTCTTAACTAATACAATTACATTTGCATCAGATGCTTCCCATTTTAACTCTATGACTCAGATTACTTATGTGTTGTCTGAGCTTTCCAAATATTAAACTTAACCATCGGGTAGTGGGAAAGTCCGAATTAAATTAGTAGCCTGGTTTCTGTATTAAAATGCAACAGTTTTTAACAACAAGTATCATAGGAACTAGAAGTAGGGGGGGAGCTAGAATTTAGGAGAGCGAATTTTTATCGCATGAAATTCAGTTACGGGATTAGAATTAGAGGGTTCAAGAGACAAAAGGAAAGGGGAAAGAGATAGAAAGGAGAGAAGAAAGGAAAGGATTTTGGTCTTAGATCCATTCAATCCGTGGCAAGGATGGTTAGACAGCTGTCATTCATCTCATTGGAGGGGGGAAGGGTGACTTACAATCCCCTATGCTGCCGTCTGCGAAGTCACTACTGAAAATTGAGGTTTAGACTTATAGGCCTGCCAAGCCTTCCAGACCTGAAGGAAAGAGAGCATATTTTGACGTGAAAGGGCTGAGAGTTCTTCAACGTGATATAATTGATCGATCTTCAGCAAGAGCTGCGTGAGAGTGGGGATTTTCGTTGTGCGCCACAATTGGGCTATGAGAAGTTTACAAGCTGAGCCTACAAATGACGCCAGTTTTGAAGAAGCTTTTTCTTTAGGCCACATTGGGAAGTTCAGGAGCATTTGTCCAGGTTCCAGAACCCCCTTTTTGCCTGTGAGGTCAAATATTAACTGTGATGCCATCCGCCAGAAGGTCTGGATAATCGGACAAGTCCACCACACATGTAAATAAGTACCCTTGTCCCTCTCGCATCGCCAGCATTGATCTGAGTTGGAAGAGCTCCATGTACTAGACGAGGTGGGGACAATGTACCATCTCGTAATCACTTTAAATGAATTCTCTTGAACTCTCACACAACATGACGGACCATGTGAGGCATTGTAAATTTGGTTTGTTTGTAAATCGGTAAATGTAGTACTCAGGTCCCTTTCCCATCTTAGTATATATGCTCTCTTTACCACCAGTTTTTTTGTAAGCAGGGTATGGTACAGGTTAGAAAGAATTTTCCTGGGAGCCCGGGTTTGCATGCAAAAGGATTCAAATGCAGTTAAAGGTCTGTCGAGATGAGTATGAGGTAATAATGGATGAATCACATGTTTTAACTTTGTATGATGAAGAAATGTGAGCTTAGAGAGGCCTGGGTTCATACCCATCTCCTGTTCAAATATCAAAGAGCCGTCCACCAGAAGATCAGCTAACGGAACATTCACCCTGGTCAGGAATGTGGATTTCGTGGACGCGGCTTGGTTTACATCGGCATCTAATATGTCGGAAACCTGTTTTAAAGGGGAGAGAGGCGGGGCCAATATCTCTCTGTTTTCCTTCCATTTGTGCAAGAGAGTTCTCGTAAGCTCATTTGTGAAGGATCTTTTATCCCTCTGGTTAGCAGGGGAAAGTAGCATAGCTCGTAGAGGGGTGGGGGCTAGGTATTCTTCTATAGATATCCACAATTTAGTCGGTGGGCGTCTGATCCAGTCTACCGTTCTAGAAAGGACGGCGGCTTGGTAATATAACGTTATGTTGGGTAATCCCATGCCCCCCCTGTCCCTTGGGAGATTCAATGTTTGAAAGTTGATTCTCGGTTTATGTTTGTTCCAGACGTAGTTGGAGATTAAAGAGTTACACTGAGAGAGAAAAGTTGTGGGAATTGGTATGGGTAGCATTTGAAAAAGGTAAATAAACTTTGGAAGTATAATGCTTTTAATTAAATTTTTCCGACCCATCCACGAAAGGAAGGGAGCCTTCAACGAGGCTATTTGTGCGGTAAGTTTAGGAAGAAGGGGCTTGTAATTGAGATCAAATAGGGACTTGAAGGTTTTCCCCAACTTAATGCCTAAGTATGTTATGTGACTATTTGGCCACCGAAAGGGGAACGTGTTTTGGAGAGATTTCGTAACTTTGCTGGCGATATTAATGCTTAATGCTTCTGATTTAGATAGGTTAATTTTGAAGTTAGACCATCGGCCATATTCCTCTAATAATTTCATAAAGGCAGGGAAACCCCTCTCCGGCCTGGACATTACCACCAACAAGTCGTCGGCAAAGGCGGCGGACTTGTGGTGAACTCCCTGCAGATTGAACCCCTCAATGTCCCGGTCCTGTTGAATGGAGGTTAGCAATGGCTCCATGACCAGGACAAAGAGTAGGGGGGATAAGGGGCAACCCTGCCTTGTGCCATTTTTAATGTCAAGAGGGTCGGTGAGGGTATTGTTTATTTTAATCCTGGCCGTGGGGGATGTGTACATCTGTAGGATTGCGCGTATGGTATCTGGGGGAAAGTGGAAGGCCTCCAGCGTCCCCTGCAAGAAGGTCCAGTCCACCCTGTCAAACGCCTTCTCGGCGTCCGTTCCCAGCAGCACTAGAGGCAGCTTATGGGTCCTGGCATATTGCATTAAGTTTAGTACTCTTAGTGCGTTATCCTTCCCCTCTCTACCTCTGACAAAACCTGATTGTTCTGGGGAGATGAGATCCGGGAGGATATCTGCCACTCGGTTGGCAATTAAACTAGCATATATCTTTAGGTCCACATTCAAGAGTGAGATGGGCCTATAGTTTCCACAACACTCTGGATCTTTCCCATCTTTGTGTATTAATGATATATGTGCCTCTAGTGCTTGCTTGGGTATAGGGTCGCCGTGTAGAAGAGCGTTGCATGAAGCTAAGAGATGATCCCCCAAAATATCAAAGAATTTCTTATAATAGATAATGGGAAGGCCATCTGGACCTGGAGCCTTCCCCACGGGGCTCCTGGACAGGATGGACTGAACCTCCGCTCGGGAGAACGTTTTTTCTAAGGACGCCTGCTGTATTTTATAGAGTTTCGGGAGATTTAATTTGGTTAAGTAGTTTTGTATACCACATTTCCTCTTGTCTCTCTCCGATGCAGACTCTTCTGGTCGAATTTGGTATAAATTTTTATAAAAACGAAGGAATTCATCCGAGATTTGAGAATAGTCTTGCGTACGGTGACCCTGTGAGGTTTTAATTGCATGTATAAAAGTGCGAGCCTGTCTTTTTTTTATCATGGACATCATAAGTTTAGAAGCCTTGTCCCCATGGAGGAACATACGATTCCTCCAACTGAGATAAAACTTAGCCGACTGTTTATTTAGTATATCCCTCAGTTCTACACGCTTCGCAGTCAGTTGTTCTAATGTCTGTTGGGAAAGGGACTTCTTATGCTGAGCCTCCAATGTGGCTATCTCAGCATACAGAGTCTGCAAGAACAAATTCCTCTGCTTGTTGAGATGTGAGGAGATGGAGATCAGTTCTCCCCTAATGACCGTCTTATGCGCTTCCCACAACATTGGGGCCGCAATATCTGGTGTCTTGTTCTCTGCAAAATAATTACGGAGACATTCAGATATGCGTTTCTTATTTTCTTCCGAGGAGAGAATTGACTCATTCAATCTCCACGTACGATGTAGCCAATACGGCCTCAGAAGTGAGAAACTAGCTGCAACATAAGCATGGTCAGAGTAAGGTGTTGATTGGATCTCTGAATCATTGACATTGGGTATTAGGTGCCTAGGTAGAAAAATGTAGTCTAGTCTGTGGTATGATTTATGAGGATTAGAGAAGAATGTGAAGTCTTTGGTTGTGGGGTGTTGATAGCGCCAGATATCTATCAAAGAGAGGGAATGGAGAGAGCATTTAATCCGAGATAGGTCCTTTAAAGAGAGGTGACTTTTTTTTGCAGTAGAGTCTAATTTGGGCTCCATAGCCACATTAAAGTCACCGCACAGTATTGGAGTACCTTCTGAAAAATTGCGGAATTTTTTGAGCGTGGACATCAACCATCGAATCTGTTTGACATTTGGGGCATATACATTCCCTAGGGTTACCATAGAGCCGGCTAACATACCCTTGACGAAAATAAATCGGCCCTCTGGGTCAGTAGCGACATCTTGAGCTAGAAAGGGTATATCTTTAGCGAGGGCTATGGAGACCCCTCTAGAACCTTTGCGTGGGGAAGGGGCGTGAAACCAAGTCTTGTAATGTGCTTTGGTAAAGCTTGGGATTTTGCCTTCACGAAAATGCGTTTCTTGGAAGAATATCATGTCTGCATGCCTCTTTTTTAGGCTATGTAAAGTCTGTGACCTTTGTACAGGGGAATTCAATCCATGTGCATTAAGGCTTATTACCGTAAATACCTTATGATGTGATGCCATGATGGTACAAACGGAAGGACAATCTGTTCTTTTTCCATCGGGATGAATGGACCGGACCTATGACCAATGGGAGAGTAGGGAAGATAGAGAGACTGGGGAGTAGAGAAAGGTTTGAAGGAGAACAAGGTATTAGTATCAACATTTTCAACTATTTGAAATTCAAGCAAAAAAGAGTGTACCTCAAGAGGGAGCAAAAAGTGCAAAACCCCTGTAATAACTTCATGTTTTAAGCTAGCATAATCAGTTATATATATCAATAGACCCAATCAAAAAACCCCTTCAAGGGGGCTCGCCTTCAGAGTTCATCTGTAGTTTCTTCGCCGCTTTGCGCCGGGATCTGTGGGTCTTTGGGGTGAGGCTATGCCATGGTGCCGGATCTGGAAGCATTTGTAGTGTAGCCGCCGAACGATGAATTTCCAGCTCCGGATATTTATCCAATGTGATCCCCAAATCTTCACAAATCCGTCTTATCTCCGCAGAGGTTTTGGCTTGGTAGTGTTTTCCATTAGCAGATATAGCGATGCCAAACGGAAATAACCAGCGGTACGGAAACTGGCGTTGGCGTAACACTGTTGTGAAGGGTTGTAGCAGCCTTCTTTTGGTCAGGGTGGTGGAAGCAAGGTCCTGAAAAATCATAATTTTAGAGCCTTCATGACTTATATACTCCGCTTCTCTGGCTTTTTTAAGAATAAGTTCTTTAACTCGATAATCCAGGAAACGGCATATAACATCCCTTGGTGGTTCCCCTTGTTTAGGTCGGGGTCTCAGAGATCTATGGGCTCTTATCAGTTCCAATGTTGGAGCAGGGTCAGAGTCCATCAAATCAGAGAAGATGCCCTGTAGAGTCGGGATCAAAGCTTCATTTGCTACCGATTCTGGAAGTCCCTTTAATCTAAGGTTGTTTCGCCTTTCTCTGTTTTCATGATCTTCCAGAATGGCATGAATTTGATTGATATTATCCTCCTGTTGGCGAAGACAGGAGATGACAGTGTTGGAGGTGGAGGTTATTGTGGCTTGGGCCGCTTCGAGGGATTCCACTCTGTGTCCAATTTGGCCAATTTCTTGCTTGATGTCTGATAGCTCCCTTGCCACCGGTTCCAACGCATTTTTAAGGATCCGTTTTATAAAAGATCTTGAGATGGGGAGACTCTTGCTATTATCCGCACCTTCAGTGTCACTTTCATCATCTTCCATATCCTGTATGTCATTAGTAGACTACTTTGGGGGCTGCCTGTTTTAGCGTCAGCTGTATGGAGGTGTTTTTTGAGAAATTTATCGACATCAGCCTGGGTAGTAGATTTAACTGGTCTGGGCAGAGAGCTGGCCCGTGCGTTGCCGATTTTGACCATGTTAAAGTCAGACATAAGTGGTTTTATGCTTGAGAGAATGAATAGTAAGGGTTAGGCCACTCCGCTCCCTCCAGATAGCACAGATTTTAGAACATTATACTCCCTCAGAGAGGGGGGAGGAGGCGAGAAGAGAGAGTCTTTATGTTGGAAGTACGACTGTGTAACCTCTCTCTATATCATCTCCCCTAAAGGGCCTCTCCTGTAGCCTCGGTGCCCGTGTTGGTGTATGGAGCCGGTATTTAAGAAATTTTTCTTGCCACCAGCTAGCCCACCACTCAATGGAGGTCCAGACCTGAGTCGACAGAGCTCCCTGCAGTGTGGGGGGGGGTGCAGAGTAACCCCCTATGGCTCTTAATGTCTCTTTGCAGGTTAGAGAAGGGGTCCCCGTAAACAGGGTCCGTTCCCCTATCCTCACCCTCCACCAGGCTGACCCTCAGCACGGGGGAATGCCGCCTGGCGTCTCGCACTCAGCACCAGTCCCTGAGCTCCCTCAGCAGCAACCCTCAGCAGCGTGGCCTGTCACTGAGCTGCGAGGGGAATCTGTATAGGGGGGCGCAGGACGCCGGCTGCACGCGGCTGGGACCGATCGGCGCTTCAGGCTGGGTTCAGGGCTCCGGTGCGGGGGAGCAGCGGGCGTGTAGTCAGGCAGCAGGAGAGGACACACTCACCGCCAGATCTTCTCCCCGTGCACTGCAGAGTCTCCCGAGGCTCCACTCACGGCCGTCGCGAGAACTCCCACCGCGTCTCAGAGACTCCACGCGGCTTCTCCAGGATCCCGGCGGCCTGCAGTACCTTCGATCCGATCCCGTCGTCCACCCGGCTGGTAAGTGGCGGGACTCCGGAACCCAGCTGACCTTCCGGTTTGCACCCGTGGACTTCGGGGCCGCAACGCCGTCTGCCGTCTTCAGGGCCGGGCGGGTGCTCACCCAAGATGGCGGCCGCTCTCCTCGTCTCAGTCCGCACCTCCTGAGCCCACTGGTGATCCCCCGATGTCCTCTAGCGGGTGTCTGCAGCTCTCTGGGTCCACCCCACTCAGGCCTCACCACCCCCGGTGCCCTCACTGGCCACAACGCTGGAGGGTCCCCAGAAGGTGCCCCTGAGGGTGTAGCTGCCAAATAGGGGTCTCTCCTCTCTCGGGGTGTCCCGAGGACCTGGATGAGGGGGCTAGACGTGGATATTTTCCGCCAGGGAGCTGGATGGCTGTAGATGTTCAGGAGCTCTCACATCCACGTCTGCCTCTGACAGCGGCCGTTTTGGACCACCTCGAATACTTTCATCTTAATGAGTGCTCTGCACCGCCACACATAGTTTGGGACTCTATGAAAGCTGTGGTAAGGGAATATACAGTTAGGTCCAGAAATATTTGGACAGTGACACAAGTTTTGTTATTTTAGCTGTTTACAAAAACATGTTCAGAAATACAATTATATATATAATATGGGCTGAAAGTGCACACTCCCAGCTGCAATATGAGAGTTTTCACATCCAAATCGGAGAAAGGGTTTAGGAATCATAGCTCTGTAATGCATAGCCTCCTCTTTTTAAAGGGACCAAAAGTAATTGGACAAGGGACTCTAAGGGCTGCAATTAACTCTGAAGGCGTCTCCCTCGTTAACCTGTAATCAATGAAGTAGTTAAAAGGTCTGGGGTTGATTACAGGTGTGTGGTTTTGCATTTGGAAGCTGTTGCTGTGACCAGACAACATGCGGTCTAAGGAACTCTCAATTGAGGTGAAGCAGAACATCCTGAGGCTGGAAAAAAAGAAAAAATCCATCAGAGAGATAGCAGACATGCTTGGAGTAGCAAAATCAACAGTCGGGTACATTCTGAGAAAAAAGAAATTGACTGGTGAGCTTGGGAACTCAAAAAGGCCTGGGCGTCCACGGATGACAACAGTGGTGGATGATCGCCGCATACTTTCTTTGGTGAAGAAGAACCTGTTCACAACATCAACTGAAGTCCAGAACACTCTCAGTGAAGTAGGTGTATCTGTCTCTAAGTCAACAGTAAAGAGAAGACTCCATGAAAGTAAATACAAAGGGTTCACATCTAGATGCAAACCATTCATCAATTCCAAAAATAGACAGGCCAGAGTTAAATTTGCTGAAAAACACCTCATGAAGCCAGCTCAGTTCTGGAAAAGTATTCTATGGACAGAGGAGACAAAGATCAACCTGTACCAGAATGATAGGAAGAAAAAAGTTTGGAGAAGAAAGGGAACGGCACATGATCCAAGGCACACCACATCCTCTGTAAAACATGGTGGAGGCAACGTGATGGCATGGGCATGCATGGCTTTCAATGGCACTGGGTCACTTGTGTTTATTGATGACATATCAGCAGACAAGAGTAGCCGGATGAATTCTGAAGTGTACCGGGATATACTTTCAGCCTAGATTCAGCCAAATGCCGCAAAGTTGATCGGACGGCGCTTCATAGTACAGATGGACAATGACCCCAAGCATACAGCCAAAGCTACCCAGGAGTTCATGAGTGCAAAAAAGTGGAACATTCTGCAATGGCCAAGTCAATCACCAGATCTTAACCCAATTGAGCATGCATTTCACTTGCTCAAATCCAGACTTAAGACGGAAAGACCCACAAACAAGCAAGACCTGAAGGCTGCGGCTGTAAAGGCCTGGCAAAGCATTAAGAAGGAGGAAACCCAGCGTTTGGTGATGTCCATGGGTTCCAGACTTAAGGCAGTGATTGCCTCCAAAGGATTCGCAACAAAATATTGAAAATAAAAATATTTTGTTTGGGTTTGGTTTATTTGTTCAATTACTTTTGACCTCCTAAAACGTGGAGTGTTTGTAAAGAAATGTGTACAATTCCTACAATTTCTATCAGATATTTTTGTTCAAACCTTCAAATTAAACGTTACAATCTGCACTTGAATTCTGTTGTAGAGGTTTCATTTCAAATCCAATGTGGTGGCATGCAGAGCCCAACTCGCGAAAATTGTGTCGCTGTCCAAATATTTCTGGACCTAACTGTATATTAGAGAAATATGCATACGCAAAAATCAAACCAAATGTTACACCCAGAGTCTGATTCAGAAGGTATCTGATGCGGAGGCTGCGGTGGTGCTCAACCCGACAGTAGAAACTATAAACACTCTAGAGAAGGCACAGATGTCACTCAAAGAAAATCTCATGTCGGTGGCAGAAAATAAACGCTATTTCCTTAAACAAAATTATTTTATGGCGGGGGAGGGCGTGGGGCACCTACTGGCCACAGTCATTAGAGCACAGGAAGGATCTTCTTATATAAATAGGTTAAAGACGGAATCAGGTGACTTTGTAACAGCAAGCGAGGATATAATAAGAGAAATAAAGAGGTATTATATGCGGCTATACACATCAGACTGTGACCTCACGGAGACTGAGATTGAGCAATATTTGGATGCTCTCTCTCTTCCTACACTGAGTGATGTAAACAGGGAATTGCTGGACCGGGACATCTCATTGGAAGAACTGGAGGAAGCGCTTGGCCAGACACAAAATGAAAATGCTCCGGGAACAGATGGCCTGCCTGGAGAGTTTTATAAAACGTATGCACCCTTACTGCTACCCAAACTACTTAAGGTATTTGAAGAATCTGAAAGGCAGAGGGTCCTCCCGCCCTCTATGAGGGGAGCCTTAATAGTCTTAATATTAAAACCCGGAAAAGATCCAGAGACCCGGATTCGTATCGCCCAATTTCTCTCCTACAAACAGACATTAAATTGCTGGCCTTGCTGGCCAAAGTGCTCGCCAATAGGATGTCCCGAGTCATCTCATCTATAGTGCAGAGTGATCAGACAGGATTCATTCCATGCAGAGCCACATCTATGAATCTCAGGAAATTATATTTGGGAATTCAACATAGTTCTGAGGTACCGGGGGAAAGGGCAATTTTGTCTTTAGACGCCGCTAAGGCGTTCGATAGCCTTGAATGGGAATATATGTGGGCTGTACTTCGGAAAATGGGCTTTGGACATAGATTCATAAATTGGGTAAAACTGCTATATGACTCACCGGTGGCGAAGGTTAGGGTTAATGGCAGGGTCTCCGAGTCTTTTCCTCTTGGAAGAGGTACTAGACAGGGGTGCCCGCTTTCACCCTTGCTATTCGCGACTGCAGTGGAGCCGTTGGCAGTGGCAATACGGAAATCCAGGGAGGTAGAGGGATTTCGGTGTGGAGCCGTGGAACAAAAGATATCATTATACGCAGACGATCTACTCTTACATTTAGACAGGGTACGTTCCTCGATTTTGCCGGCAATGAATATCATTCGGGAATTTGGACAGAGGTCTGGTCTACGAATCAACTGGTCCAAGTCGGCTTTAATGCCGTTGGACCCCCTTCCGGGGGACTTTTCGGACTTACAGATTCCAGTTCCTGTGGTCCGGGAGTTTAAATATCTGGGAGTAATTGTCAGCCCAATCCCGAAGGATTTCCAGGCCCTAAATCTGGAACCCCTGTTACAGCGATTCAGAGCAAAAGTGCATACCTGGTGCCGATTGCCGCTATCAAATATCGGCAGATCCAATTTAATTAAAATGGTAATGATGCCACAATTACTATACCTTATACATAACTCTCCAGTGTGGATATGTAGGGAATTTTTTGTAAAAATGAATACAATATTCCGGGAACTTATTTGGAAGAAAAAGCAAGCTAGGATTCGACTGGAAGTGCTAAAGCAGGGAAAGGAGGAGGGAGGACTGGCGGTACCAAAACCATATATATATGCTATATAGCCTCCCAGATGCAACATCTGAGGGGTTGGGGCAAAGGAGGGTATGATACCAGTGGTGATATAGTGAGAGAGGGATCAGTATGGAAGTACCCAGGTTGCCGGTTGGATGTGGGACAAAGACAGATAAATGGGGCACGATATCCCACACTGGCTATGATATTCCGGGTGTGGGACAGGGGCAAGTCTCTTTTGGGTATAAGCGGACCTACAGAGCTCTGGCCACTGTGGCAGAACTCCGACTTGCCAGAAATTAAAAAATTAGTAGGGTTCAGAGGATGAGAGGATAAAGGGATCCATTTAGTGTCACAAGTACTACAAAATAATACTCTTAAAAGCTTTGAACAGCTGAGAACGGAGTTTCACCTTCCACATGTCTTCTTTTATCAGTATTTGCAGCTGAGACACGCACTGGAAAGACAGGGGAGGACAAACCCGGTAACAGTGCCCCATAATCAAACATTACATAGGCTGCTTACATCTGAGTCCTCTAAGGGTCTTATTTCGGAATTATATAAAAAATTACTACCTGCCCATCTGGAAACACATCCATTGATTGTTAAAAGCAAATGGGAACGAGACGTCGGTCCCCTGACGGAAGGCCAGTGGTCTGATATATTGGAACAAGTTCCTAAACTGGCGGTATCGGAGTGCCAAAAGCTGTCTCAAATATATCTCATCCACAGGGTATATAAAACTCCCAGTCTACTATTTAAGATGGGACTCAGACCAAACACACAGTGTGTTAGGTGTGGACAGGATGATGCCCATTTGATGCATGTTATGTGGGAGTGTGGACACATTGGTGATTTCTGGAACCAAACCCTGGGACTTATAGATCAAATATATCATATCACAATACAACCGTCGCCCCGCCTGTGCCTGTTGAGTCTGTGGGAAGGAGAAGTGGATCCGGATTCTCCAACAGCCCTGGGAATAGCCCGTATCCTGTACCAAGCAAGAAAGCTACTTGCATATCACTGGTTAGACCCTCTACCACCAACATTACCAGAGCTCAAAAACAAATTAAATAACGTCATAAGATTGGAAAGGGGAGTTTATTTAAAACGAAAAACATTGAAAAAGTTTTACAGCATTTGGCGGCCATGAATGGAGTTGCCGGGCCTACCCTCTAGTGCACTGGTTCGGGATGCAATGCTGGACCGGTTACTGTTGTGCCTGCAGTGATGGCATGTGTGAGGAAGGGAATTAAAACTAGTTTTTTCTGTGACGAAGAAGTGGACTTTGAATGAAGAGGTGAGAAAGGACTGGAACGGTTTCATGGATGACTGCACGGAGAGGGAGGGGCGGGAGAGTATAGCAATATGATGTGGAGCGACACGGCTGATGGAGGAGGTGTTCCTGTTAGTCCGAGGCATTATTGTATAATTTAAGTTTTGTTTATTTGTAGAGCCACGAGGTTGTTAGGCTCAAGCTATATTATATAATTATGATTTGAGAACTCTATTATATTTACATATATGCAGAGAAAGAACCTGATTTATAAATCACATGTGCTTATCTGTTTATTGTTATCAGTTATATGAAAAGTGAAATACTCTCTGTATTGATCCCTAATGATTTAATAAAAAAAAGATCTGATTTAAAAAAAAAAAAAAAAAGAGGCGCACCTCACAATGAATTTGGCGTCTCATCTGAGTTGCGTGTGCTGCACCAGAATGCTTTACCAGTCAAGTCTTAGTGTAGCTTTTCTGACATCCAAAACACAGAAACATTTGATGGGCGAATGTGGTCCTCTCCTCCATTCCAAGCTCCGCCCATTTCGACGCAACTGACTTAAACTTTTGTGAAAACACCAAAAGTTGGAAAAATTTTGCACAACTCCCCATTGCGCTAAATTTTTGCAACTTTTGAAAGCATTATTCAAACGTTATTATGCATACGGGAACAGATTCATCATATATGATCCTGAACATGCCTCGTGTGTCACAGAGGTAACATTGCACCTTCTCTGATGTTTTGGCTCAATTAAAATAGTTTGATTTTGTAACATAGAAAACCTTTTAAGTTAGAAATATGTCATCTCCATTTACAGGGAAATCATCCGCATAAGTTTGTGGTTAAAACTGATTAGTTCTATCCAATGTGGCTAATCCTGAAGAGGCCACCAACTGTGGTTTTTCAGGTGGAGACAGCAATAGCCGTATGAAAGGCAACACGGATTTCCCAATGCAAATAATGCAAGATGTTTTACGAGCATTTTTTTTTCCCAGAAACAATTTTTATTAAACATAAGAAGTATTACAAACAAAAGAAAAACATTGTATAAAAAGTTGTAAATCTCACCGTAAACAATGTAGAGTATCAATCATAGTGCAATAATCCTTTTTGTTCCAAGTATATCTAGAAGTGCAACAATAAATCCAAAAATATAAAACATCTTGTGGTTAATACAACAAGAAGAGAAGAAAAGGTAAAGAAGTGGGAAGGGAATTAAAGCCAGCCTGTAGAGAAAGGTTATGGGGGCTGGAGGGTAGGGGAGGACAGGAGGGAGGAAGGATGTCTACGTTTTTTCGCAAGTGGGCCGCCGCATTTGTCAACAAACTCATAGTAAAAATGTTGTAGTCTCTCCCTGTGTCTGAATGAGCTTTAATCTAATACTTTCTTTAGGTTGTCTTTAGTTTTGTTTGACTGGATTAGCATAAAATCTATTGGATCCTTCTTGTGAATTTGTTCCAGAAGCTGGATCTTATTTAAATGTTTCCTGAATGTGGCTGGACTTTCCCTTTTTCAGCATCATACCTTCCCTAATGAATACTCCCCTGGCTGCGCATTTCAAAGCCTCCCACTGTATTGGGAGGAAGGTGGGAGGGTCATCTCCATTTGGTGTACCAGTAAGGCTGGTTTCACACTACGTTTATTTAACATGCGTCAGGAACGTTTTTTTGCTGCAAAAGCGGATCCTGCTTTTACAGCAAAAAACGCATGCAAACGCATCTGTTATTTTGCAGGATCCTGTCACTGGATGTTTAGGGGCGGGCATTGGAGTCATGTGATCGGGAGTGAGGGGAACTAGACTGGGAGCCGGCTTCTGACAGCTGCAGACGCTGGTAACCAAGGTAAATATCGGGCTTGGATACCCGATATTTATCTTGGTTACGAGTGTCTGCAGCTGCTAGGAGCAGGGCTGTCTGCACACGTAACCAACGTAAACATCGGGTAACTAAGAGAAGTGGTTACCCGATATTTACCTTGGTTACGAGTGGCCGCAGCTCTCAAGTGGGAGAGAGAGGGAGGAGAGGAAGGGGGAAAGACAGCGATAGAGAGAGAGAGGGTGAGGGAGGGAGGAGGAGAGAGAGACAGATCACGCGAGACTGGTTCTGTGCATGCTCAGTAGAGCAAGCAGGATCCTATCAGCACGCCAGCGTTCACCTGCGTTTGCGTGCTGTTTAGTCAGGATCCGGTGACATGCAGTATTTGGACGCAGCTCAAAAACGCTACAAGTAGCGTTTTTGAAAGATGTTAAAAAACTGCAAGTCGCTGGATCCTCACTATAACGCACGCAGACGCAGGTGAACGCATGTTAACGCGAGTCCATTGCAAATGCATTGAAGTGAAAACGCATTTGCACTGGATCCGTTTTTCCGCTAAAAAAAACGTTATGGACGGATGTTAAATAAACGTAGTGTGAAACCAGCCTAATACTTCCACAATGACCTGTTCTACCGCTTTCAGTGTATTGGCATCTCACAGGAGATTAGGATTAAGATGTCAATTCCAAAATCTAGAAGCTCCCAGAGGTTGAGAAATCAAAAAAATAGAGGCGCGGTCAGACCATGTCATGGTGCAAATGGAAGCATCGGGGTCCCAGCTTAAATGATGGATAACCAGGTAGTAGCCTATTCTGCTTTTTATGAGCATTTTCTGCAGGGATTTCAATGGAATGTGGTCCAAAATTTGGATAAACCACCCCCCCTGAGATTTAATAAATTATTTTTGTGTGCTTGATGCACCTATGGTGTGCCCAATAGAGGGCCGCCGCATTTGTCCGCAAACTCGGCTTCATTATTGTGCGGAGCCGCCGCCCGACCACGGAGCGGAGCCGCCGTCGCCCGACCGGAGCCACCGCCCAACCTACACCCCACCTACTGTCTCCTCCCCAAAATCCTATAGAATGTAAGGCCGCAAGAGCAGGGCCCTCTTCCCTCTGTACCAGTCTGTCTACTGTAACTTGTGTATGTATTCTGTATGTAACCCCCTTCTCATGTACAGCACCATGGAATTAATTAAGTAAATAATAATAAATAAACTCGTAGTAAAAACATTGTAGTCTCTCCCTGTGTATGAATGAGCTCTAATCTAATATTTTCTTTAGGTCCTCTTTAGTTTTATTTAACTGAATTAGAGTGGAATCTATTGGCTCCTTCTTGTGAGTTTGTTTCCAAAGCCGGATCTTATTTAATGTTTCCTGAATGTGGCTGGACTTCTCGTTTTTCAGGGTTGTAGCTTCCCTAATCAATAGTGTTGTACTTTCCCTAATCAATATTCCTCTGACTACACATTTCAAAGCCTCCCACTGTATCGGGAGGGTCTTCTTATTTTGGTGTACTAGTAATAATTCCTCAATGACCTGTTCCACCGCTTTCAATTTATCGGCATCCTGTAGGAGGTTTGGATTAAGATGCCAATTCCAAGATCTAGGAGAAGCTCCCAGAGGTTGGAAAGTCAAGAAAAATGGTGCCAATGGAGCAGCGGGGGCCCAGCTTAACAAAGGATGGCTAACCAGGAAGTAGTCTATTCTGCTTTTTATGAGCATTTATTACAGGAATTTCAATGGAATGAGGTCCAAAGTTTGGATGAACTTCCTTCCTCGAAATTTAATGAAATATTAATTATGGTGCTTGATGCTCCGTTCCACACAAGGAGGGGTTTGCATGCTCCCAGGTCCTCACTGGAGATTGACAGCACTGGCCTGCCTGGAGCAGGTAAGGTCTACAGAGAAAGCTCAGGCTTGCGATGTCAATCATTATAGAGGGAGATGGGACATGCAAAACTAGTAGATGAAATAGTGCACTGACCCTCTTGGCCACATCAAGGGTACACTGAGCACCCCAATTAGCATATGTGATGAAAAGTCAGTTTCTGCAAAATGGAGGCAGTCATTAGAACAAACAGCAAATTCAGATGGATGTATTTCCAGGCAGTGTCCTGTCCATGGGCTCAATGGACAGCAGTGTTCCAATAATAAATCGGTGTGCTTATGCACAGCACCTATGGTCTGAAAAGGACAAACAAAAAGAAGAAGTTCACAGCATGCCCTAGCCAGGTCTGTTTTACTGTCCATACTTCCCCCTCACATACTGCATAATTCATTGTAAATTTTTCTTCGTTAGGTAGCATTCACATATCCATATGTCATCGTCTGAGAATAAACAGCAGTTCATAGACAAGCCTCTGGTTTCCGGACCCAAACCTGACACCCTCCATAGACATATAGGAGGCTTTCAAGTTAGGGTTATGAGACCCATGGACAGCACGTGCATTGTGGTCCATACTCAGTGTTGCCACCCTTGAAATTGTTTCAGAAAATGAAGTATTTCTCACAGAAATTTATTGTAATTACATGTTTTGTTATACAGGTTGTAATGGAACAAACACACAAAAAAACCCCAAAACCGAGAAAGAGAAATTGTATATATTTTATCACAAACCCCTTAAAAACGGAGAGGGTAAAATTGTTGGCACCTTTCCAAAATTGTGGGTAAACAACTTTCCAATCACAGGATACTTCCACTGTTCTCTCAGGGTATGTGCACATTTCTTTTTCAGGTGGATTATGCCTGGAACCCGCTTGAAGAACCACTAATGAGACCGCCAAAGAGTATGAACATATGCACTGCAATGTCAAAACAACTTGCTGTGCGTATGCTCTGCCTTTAGTCATTTCTTTTAGCCACGTCATGGCAATCGAAGTTTAAAGTGGTTAAAAGAAGTTTCCTCACCATGTCTGGCAGCTTCTTACAGGATCTTATTTATCAGGTAATAAAAATCTGTCAGCAAAAACAACAAAAAAATGTGTCAAAGATGGCGCTTCAGGGTTAACACTGCCCGCATACTCCTTAGGCGTCTTTGACTTCAAAACTGATACTGGTTAACGTCTAAAAGATGCCGTCTGCACCTATCCTAACCTGGTTGAGCACAGGAGTGAACTTTACCCCAATCGTTTTTTTGGTTATGAATAAAGTGCCAGCACCAGAATGGTAGAATCAGACGTACACATTTTTCAATGGAGGTTTTTGACATAGAACTATAGAAAATCAGCATTAAAGGGAACCTGTGAGGTCCAATATGCAGGCAGATCCACGAGCAGTTCTGGGTCCATATTGCTAATCCCTGCCTAACTGTCCCTGTATGCACTAGCATAGATAAAGGGATCTTTAGAAAAAGTATTTCTAAAGATCTTTTACCGTATGCTAATGAGCGAGGGCACTAGCCCCCTGGGCGTTAGTTCCCCGGCCAGTCGCCCCCATTTGCATGTTAGCACACCCACAGGCGTACTAACATGCTAATGAATATACAGCGTCACAGGATGATCTCACTCACCTCTCCGCCGCCAGCGCGTCCGACGGGGGATTTTGGCTCAGTGCGCATGACCCCGGAGTTTGCAC
Organism: Anomaloglossus baeobatrachus; assembly: GCF_048569485.1. Lineage (NCBI taxonomy): Eukaryota > Metazoa > Chordata > Amphibia > Anura > Aromobatidae > Anomaloglossus > Anomaloglossus baeobatrachus. Next base: position 80,868,208 of record NC_134360.1, read on the forward strand.
TAGGAAGCCGGGTGTATGCGTTCTGGCTTCAAACTGAAGTAGTGCACATGACCGAAACTCCGGGGTCATGCACACTGAGCCGAAATCCAGCGATAGCGGCGGAGAGGTGAGTGAGATCATCCTGTGACGTTGCGTATTCATTAGCATGATAGCGGGGTGGGGAACTAACACACAGGGGACTAGTCCCCACGCTCATTAGCATACAATAGAAGATCTTTAGAAATACTTTTTCTAAAGATCTCTTTATCTATACTAGTGTATACAGGGACAGTTAGGCAGGGATTAGCAATATGCACACAGAACTTCTTGGGCATATATTACCCTGACCGGTTCCCTTTAAAATCTTCATGTTTTGAGAACATACCCCACCAATGGTGTCCTGATGAGATAACAATGACCACTGGGACACTGACTATTGGGGCTCATATTGAACCCCAAAAATAGGACTGAATGGAGCAAAAGTTTCAACCTGTGCATCTCCACTCCATTCATCTTCCATGGAACGCTATACGAAACCTATGATCTACAGCACCCCAATTCTCAGTGTCCGTGATGGTCCCACCGGTTAGACCCTAATGTGATAAGTTAGCCACCATTTTACATATAGACGAAAACGTAAAGACTTGGTACTACCCTAGTGAAAGTAATCAAGGCCACAGGTCCACCAAGAATGGTTAGCTTCCAGCTGTTGCTCTGTTCTTTGGCATTATTCCAGACCTAGAGCCACCCTAATTGGCTCAATTGTTGGCTCGTAAGCGCAGATTTACTAAGAATAGTGACAGCACTCAATTATGGGACAAGCACTAGGTTATCCTAAGGTCTCCCATCACAATCTTTCATTTTGGGTCAATGACAACACAAATCACACAAGTTGATGTTACCAAGTGTTGAAGCACTTCTAAAGAGGCCATATTGCCAACGTGATGCATGCAAAGCTTCACTGCTAAACAATGAATAACCTCATTGGAACAATCCCAAAACCAATATTAAAAACAAAACAAAACCCAATATATGATCTGCAACAAACTATTGCATGTAATAAATGTGAATATCCAACTGTACAAATATGAAAATACTTTCTTATAAAAACTGTACAAATTGTATAATAAATTTCCTTTGTACAGAAATTGCAGTAAAGGTGATCACAAAGCAGACGAGGTGATGGTGGCAGCAGCCGGCATTCATAATGAGGGGGATGTTTACAGTGGCAGCTGCTTAATGATCCAAGGACGCCGGTAATATCATCTTCCCTGCACGTGCCAGATGCAATCCCTAAATATGTAAATGTTCTAAGATATGGAAGCTAAAGTAAGAGGAGACCACAGACATCGTTCCCCGACCTCGCCACATATTAATAACCGGCACTGCCCTGATCAGTTACCTGCATGGTGACACTGGAGCGGCCTCTCCTGCTATACACATTTTGGTCTCCTCTGCCATGAGGTCTTTTAAACAACAGGTCACCTCCCCTCATCCATCATTGGTTGCAGAACAGAGAACAGGTTGAATAACCAAAAACATAGGACGGGCAAGAAAGAAATACTAGAACAGCACAACATCACCAGTATACAGGCACTACCATTATATTCCATGGTGCATATCTAGATAGAGGTTACTGAAAAACATATATAGACATGCACCAACACTGAAGATCTGCTGTGCCGCTGTGTGTGTGTGCGTGATTTAATATTAATATATATATATATATATATGTATATATTATATTTTTATTAGACACACACACAATACATATACACCCACGCACACGTGTGTATAATATTTATATTATATATATATATGTATGTATGTATAATTATATATCTATCTATATATATAAAATATCATACACACGTGTGCGTGTATATGTATGTATGTGTGTATGTGCGTGGGCGTTTATGTATTATGTATGTATATATATATATATATATATATATATACACACATATATATACATCATACACATATTATATATATAATATATATATATATATATATATATATATATATATATATATATATATATATATATTACTGCTCCAAAAAATAAAGGGAACACCAAAATACAAAGTCCTTAAGTGTTCTCTTTATTTTTTTTTTAAACACACACACATACATACACATTTTTTATATATATATATATATATATATATATATATATATATATATATATATATATATATATATATATATATATATATATATATATATATATATATATATATATATATATATATATATATATATATATATTTTTATTTATATATATTTATATATTATGCACTCACACGTGTGAAAAATAACTCAAGTATCAAGTAGTCTGTCATTGAGGCTTCATTTCCTTTTGCTTCAGAGGTGTCATGGTTGCAATGTTGATGTTCTTGATTCTTTGCCATGAAGTCATCTTGAAATTCTGGCTCCTTGAAGGCACTCCAAGGTTTCCTATAAAGTCTGTCAATGGTGGATGCTGCAGATGTAATTTACTCTTTATTCCTCCCAGTTCTCCCAGTCTGCCTCCTGCGCTGAGCTTTGCTTGTACGCCCCGTGGTTCTGACCACCGGTTGCTTCTTGTCCTGTAACTTTTGTGGGCGCTTGTTAGATTTACGTTGAGTGCGAGCGTTAAGAGACTTGGTGAGACTGCAAATCCTATGGAGACAAAGTAGATTTAGTTAGTAATATTCTTTTGCATAACTAAACTGGGGCGTTTAAGTCCAATTTCAAATATATCATCATCTATACACTGAAGAGGTGATATCTCTTAGATTGGTGTGACTCCCTGTGATCACCAGGAGGCTGTAAAAGTCCTCATTCTCCCTGATCACAAGATTGCAGTCAGAAGTAGTAAAAAAGAACCAGACAGCTCGGCCACAGGCAGCATGGATCAGAAATCCATTGGCTGCAGGATCTCAGTGACTCCAGAACGCTAAGGTGTTTCAGAAAAACAAAAAACAAAACAAAACACATAGTTTAACCAAAAGCATAAGCCAATAAAATAAAAGGAACTTTTAGGCCCCGTGCGCACACTGCGTTTCTACCCGTGATTTTGCTGCGGAAATTTCTTGAGAAATGCTTGTGATCTTTCTGCAGACATTTCCCAGCAAAACTTATGGAGAAAAAAATAGCTGGACGCACACTGCGTTTTTTTCTCAAGAAAATTCTTTCTGAAGATTTTCTTGAGAAAATTACCGTATTTTTCGCTTTATAAGACGCACCGGATTATAAGACGCACCCCAAACTTAGACATAAAAAAAGGTAAAAAAAGAAAAATGGGGTCCATCTTATAATCCGGTGTTCTCTTACCGGAGGGGGGCAGCAGTGGTGGTGAAGCGGGGTCACAGGAGGCAGCGGATTTGCTGGCAGGCACGGCGGGTCAGTGGCAGCGGCGTCCGGGGTGGCAGGAGCCGGGGGATCCATGGTGGTAGGCCACCGACCGCCGCCTGGAAACAGCCGCCGCCTGGACACAGCCGCCGACCGCCGCCTGCACACAGCACCCAGCCGCCGACCGCCGCCTGGACACAGCCGCCGCCCGCACACAGCACCCAGCCGCCGACCGCCGCCTGGACACAGCCGCCGCCCGCACACAGCACCCAGCCGCCGACCGCCGCCTGGACACAGCCGCCGCCCGCACACAGCACCCGGCCACCGACCGCCGCCTGGACACAGCCACCGCCCGCACACAGCACCCGGCCGCCGACCGCCGCCTGGACACAGCCGCCGCCTGCACACAGCACCCGGCCGCCGACCGCTGCCTGGACACAGCCGCCGCCCGCACACAGCACCCGGCCGCCGACCGCCGCCTGCACACAGCCGCCGCCCACACACAGCACCTGGCCGCTGCCCACACACAGACGCCGCCCGCACACAGCACCCGACTGCCGCCCGCACACAGCCACGGGTACCCGGCTGCCACCGCACGCAAGCACAGGTACCCGGCCACTTGCACGCAGCCACAGGCACCCGGCCGCCCGATCACCGCACAGACAGGACCCCCAGGTACTGCTATATTCGCTTTATAAGACGCACCCCCCATTTTCCTCTCAAATTTTTGGGAGGAAAAGTGCGTCTTATAAAGCGAAAAATACGGTACTTGAGAAAATGTGCATGTCACTTCTTTTCCGCAGGTAGCTGCGGTATTTCACTCCATTCACTGTAATGTAATCGCGAAATACCGGGGGTATACCGCAGGTAGCAAATGATGTGCGGTATACCCCCGGTATAGCCGCGGTTTACTTGTGGTAATGCTCATAGCTGCCTGCGGTTTTGCAGGGAGTGATGTCGTTATGACAGAAGAGGAGGCAGAGCAGAGTAAACACACACGTCACACTCCCTGGACGCCGCACAGAAGCACTTTCGTGTGTCCTCCAGGTGCCCGTGCAGTCTGTGTCCCGCTCCGGCCCCGCCGCTGCCTGCCCTGCAGTGTGTCAGTGTCTGCCCGCAGTATCAGCAGCTTGTCACCCTGCAGCACAGGCAGACACTGACACAAAGCAGTGTGTGCAGCCGCGGGGATGACGGGCGCTGCTGTCAGGAGGTGAGGTGAGATCATTACCTGCTGTGACGATCTGCCTCCTGACGTCACCGCTGTCACTGCCGTCTATGCCCGCGGCCCGAGACTGTCACTGGCGGTGACGTCACGGGCTCTCGCGATATTGCTGAGAAAGCGGCGGGCATAGAAGGCAGTGACAGGGCTGATGGCAGGACTGCAGGAGATCATCACAGCAGGTAATGATCTCATCTAACCTCCTGACAGCAGCGCTCGTCATCCCCTGCAGTGACCTGGGCTGACCTATTGATGTTAGCTCAGGTCACTGCATTACTCTCCCAGCCAATGGGGAACCTTCTGTTCTTCATTGACTGGGACAGTCACTATGGTATGGATCGTCGTGGGACCCCCCCTTATTGGATTACGCCGGACCCGGATTTGATTGTTCTTGTCAATAAATTGGTGAAAGAGGGAATGTGGGGAGTGTTTTTTTCAAATAAAACTTTTTTCGTTGTCTATTTTTTATTTCTTACTGACTGGGTTGGTGATGTCGGGTATCTGATAGACGCGTGACATCACTAACCCCAGGGCTTGATGCCAGGTGACATTACACATCTGGCATCAACCCCATATATTATCCCGTTTGCCACCGCACCAGGGCAACGGGATGAGTTGGGGCAAAGCACCAGGATTGGCACGTCTAATGGATGCGCCTCTTCTGGGGTAGCTGCAGCCTGCTATTTTTAGGCTGGGGAGTGTCCAATAACAGTGGACCTCCCTAGTCTGAGAATATCAGACCCCAGCTGTCCGCTTTACCTTGGCTGGTGATCCAATTTGGGGGGGACCCCACGCTTTTTGTTTTAAATTATTTAATGTAAAATAACAGCGTGGGGTGCCCTCTGTTTTGGATTACCAGCCAAGGTGAAGCTGCCAGCTGTGGTCTACAGGCTGCTGCCGTCTGCTTTACCCTAGCTGGCTACAAAATATGGGGGGACCTCACGTCATTTGTTTTTTAATTATCTATTTATTTTTTGGCTAAATACAAGGCTAGGCACCCTTTAGTGCCACATGAAAGTCACTAAAGGGTGCCAGCTTAGAATATGCAGGGGGGTGGGACATTATATAGGTCTTTCTCATCTATCTATTCATCTATCCCTCTATCCATTATCTGTCTATCGATTATCTATTATCTATATTATTTATTGCAGTTCAGCATAAAAAAACCGCAGGGACCAACGTGCGGAAAAACCGCAGCGAAACCGCGGCAAAAACTCATGCGTTTTTCCCGCGGTTTTGGTGCGGTTTTTACCGCAGGTGCGGTAATCTTTAACTCCCAGAAGCTTCTCAAGAAATTTTCTTGAAAAAAAAAATCACTTTTCTAGTGCGCACATAGCCTAAAAAATATTTCCAAAATAATTAAATTATTAACATAGCAAAAGGCAACTGCATTTACTAGCCAAGGTCATGGAAACAAATGCACAAACAGGGTTCAGCAATCTCCCTTAAAGGGAATCTGTCAAGTCCTAAAAAAGAGCTTGGGCAGTCCATTGAGCATACATAACTTATAGCTGAAGCTTCTCCGGTTGTCTTGACGTAAGCCCCGGAGATGTCAGTGTTGCGCGATTGTGAACTAAGCGTATGTAAATCCAAACTGAATATGCACTGCTCCCCACAACCATAACCCCGCCTCGGGGTGACACGGATAAAGCTTGCAATAGGGCACAAGTCACACACATGTGAAGCACAGTGCCCAGCCAACAGCCTATTACATGGAACTAATATATGATTTGGCGGGCTGCCCAGCACATGGGTACAGGCCCCTAATTTACAATGTCACAACTGATGGACATTGCCATGGAGTGAGAGGTCTCTCTCTCTGTGTATATACGGCGAGACCAGACAGTGGCAGAAGGGGAGAGGGTGCATGCGGCTCGGTCCACGGCAGCTATTAAACGGTTTCTCAGCGGTGTTTCAGTGTTAATCGTATTTGGCTGAGATCATGTCGCCAGTGTCTCATATATGCTGCCTGTGGATCTGGCACACGTATCAGCTGTCAGGGTCCTTTTAAAAAGGAGTGACTGGTCACACACACCCCCCGCAACATGGTACTGATAGAAGATACACAAATGCTGCAGTCCACTACCATGGCACTCCGCAGACAATGAACAGAGTGGCAGGGCACATGCACGACCAGCCCCTCCATACATCTCCTCCTTAGAATAACACCAGATTCGAGTGAGACTAGATACAGTAAGGCTACATGCGCACGCTGCTTCTTTTTCATGTTCACAAACTGCAGCCAAAACTGCAGCCAAAACTGCACCTTGTCAGAGAGAGCCTGGAAATGCCACAAAAAATGTAGGTGCTTTTTTGGTGCATTTTTGCTGCTTTTTTGGTGCGTTTTTGGCTGCAGTTTTGTAAACAATTGTTTCATGTATTTTTCAGTTCAAACAAGCCCATAAAGCTTGTTGAATTGAAAAAAAAAAATCAGAAATAAATAATTAAAAAAAAAACGGCGTGCGGTCCCCCCAATTTTAATGCCAGCCAGATAAAGCCATACGGCTGAAGGCTGGTATTCTCAGGATGGGGAGCCCCACGTTATGGGGAGCCCCCCAGCCTAACAATATCAGCCAACAGCCGCCCAGAATTGCCGCATCCATTAGATGTGGCTGTTCTGGGACTGTACCCGGCTCTTCCCGATTTGCCCTGGTGCGTTGGCAAATCGGGGTAATAAGGAGTTATTGGCAGCCCATAGCTGCCAATAAGTCCTAGATTAATCATGTCAGGCGTCTATGAGACACCCTCCATGATTAATCTGTAAATTACAGTAAATAAACACACACACCCGAAAAATCCTTTATTAGAAATAAAAAACACAAACAAATTCCCTCATTACCAATTTATTAACCCCGACAAAGCCCTCCATGTCCGGCGTAATCCAGCATGCTCCAGCGTCGCTTCCAGCTCTGCTGCATGCAGGTGACCGGAGAAGCAGCAGACACCGCCGCTCCGGTCACCTCCATGCAGCTAATGGAGAGCCGCGCGATCAGCTGAGCTGTCACCGAGGTTACCCGCGGCCACCGCTGAATCCAGCGGTGGCCGCGAGTAACCTCAGTGACAGCTCAGCTGATCGCGCTACTGCGTGGAACTGACAGGAGCGTGGAGCTGACAGGAGCGTGGAGGACGGGACTTTCAGCGGCAGCGGCGGTGGCAGTGAGAGGGGTCCATCATCTCCCCTGTGCGTGCACGCTGGGGACAGCGGTACTTCGGGGAACACGTGGAGGACGGGACTATCAGCGGCGGCGGCAGCGAGAGGGGGATGGACATTGGCAGCTGAAAACATTGATTTTACCCTCTCGCTGCCGCCGCTGCTGATAGTCCCCGTCCTCCACATCATCTCCCCTGTGCGTGCATGCTGGGGACAGTGGTACTTCGGGGAACACGTGGAGGACGGGACTAACAGCGGCGGCAGCAGCGAGAGAGAAAAATCAATGTTTTCAGCTGCCAATGTCCATCCCTCTCTCGCTGCCGCTGCTGATAGTCCCGTCCTCCACATCATCTCCCCTAGGGACAGCGGTACTTCGGGGAACACGTGGAGGACGGGACGGGAAGACTTGCCTGATGTCACTTCCTGACAAATCACCTGCGTTTTTGGTACCAAAAACGCAGGTAAAAGGCAGGTAAAATGCACCACTTTTGATTAGCATGCATTTTTCCTGCGTTTTTGATGCCCTCATTGATTTCAATGGGTGACAAATGTTGACAAAAATGCAGGAAGAATGAACATGCTGCATTTTTTTTGTCACAAACTTTTGACAAAAAAAACGCTGACAAATAAACTGCAATGTGCGCATGACAAATCTGACTTCTCATAGACTTTGCTGGGAAGTCAAATGTCAGAAAGTTCTGCTGACAAAACTGCAGCCAAAAAAGCAGCAAAAAAGCAAGAAAAAAAGCAGCGTGCGCATGTAGCCTAAGGGATAGATTTTGCAGATTATTAAAGCGCTTTGGACTAAACAGTACCTGTGTCTACATAATACTGTGTTTTTTGCTGTTTATAGTACCACAGCTACCATGTTCTCAGCAATCCTGGTTTCTTGAGTTATTTTGTTCACTTATACGGCATCTCTGGTAATCTTCTATGTTCTCAGGTTACACAGTGTTAGACAATTCCCATAAGATAGAAACCAAAACAATATCTCATTACTACTCCTGGCCTACAGAGGGCAGCAGATTACATTATGTACCGGTGTCGGCAGGGATTCCTAACACACATCCACCACCAGTCCACCCTTTTATTCACAAACTCCTTATGAAAGACAGATGTAACTATGCCCATCAGCGGGTACTCTGAATATACGAGGGCAAAAACAACAACCTCTTCCTAAAAAGGTAAGTCATTTGGAATTTGCTTTTCCTTGCAAGTGTTCTATTATGCTATAACCCATTAGTACCGTGTTTTTCCATAAATAAGACACTGTCATATTTTTTTGCCCCCCAAAAAGCACTAGGGCTCATTTTTGGAGGAGGTCTTATTCTTGGAGAAACACGGTTGGGGGTAAGTTTACCCCCCAAAAAAGGAGAACTACCACTTCCCAAGAGACTCATACTCACCAGACCAGGACGTCTGCGTGGCTCCCAGGTCCTCCCTGTGATCTCCGGTCGGTGCTGCACGCTGTCCTACCCTGCTGCTAGCTGACATACTGACACACACAGAAGATCCCAGACACACACACACACAGCAGATCACACACACACAGCAGATCACTCACATACAGCAGATCACACACATACAACAGATCACACACACACACACACACACACACAGCAGATCACACACACACACACAGCAGATCACACACACACACAGCAGATCACACACACACACAGCAGATCACACACACAGCACACACATACAGCAGATCAATCATAAACACACAGATCACACACACACAGCAGATCACTCACATACAGCAGATCACTCACATACAGCAGATCACTCACATACAGCAGATCACACACATACAGCAGATCACACACATACAGCAGATCACACACATACAGCAGATCACACACACACACAGCAGATCACACACACACACAGCAGATCACTCACAAACACAGCAGATCACACACACACACACACAGCAGATCACACACACACACAGCAGATCACACACACACACACAGCACACACATACAGCAGATCAATCATAAACACACAGATCACACACACACACACACAGCAGATCACTCACATACAGCAGATCACTCACATACAGCAGATCACTCACAAACACACAGATCACACACACACACACACACAGCAGATCACACACACACACACACACACACACAGCAGATCACACACACAGCACACACATACAGCAGATCAATCATAAACACACAGATCACACACACACAGCAGATCACTCACATACAGCAGATCACTCACATACAGCAGATCACACACACACAGCAGATCACTCACAAACACACAGCAGATCACACACACACACACAGCACACACATACAGCAGATCAATCATAAACACACAGATCACACACACACACACAGCAGATCACTCACATACAGCAGATCACTCACATACAGATGATCACTCACACACAGCAGATCACACACACACACAGCAGATCACACACACACACAGCAGATCACACACACACACACACACACACACACACAGCAGATCACACACACACACACACACACACACACACACACAGCAGATCACTCACATACAGCAGATCACACACACAGCAGATCACTCACAAACACACAGATCACACACACACACAGCAGATCACACATACAGCAGATCACACATACAGCAGATCACTCACAAACACACAGATCACACACACACACAGCAGATCACACACACACACAGCAGATCACACACACACAGCAGATCACACACACACACACACACACACACACACACAGCAGATCACACACACACAGCAGATCACACACACACACACACACAGCAGATCACACACACAGCAGATCACACACACAGCAGATCACACACACACACACACACAGCAGATCACACACACACACACACAGCAGATCACACACACACACACAGCAGATCTCACACACACACACACACACACACACACACAGCAGATCACTCACACACACACACACACAGCAGATCACACACACACACACACACACACAGCAGATCACACACACAGCAGATCACACACACACACACACAGCAGATCACACACACACACACACCAGATCAATCATAAACACACAGATCACACACACACACAGCAGATCACACACACAGCACACACATACAGCAGATCAATCATAAACACACAGATCACACACACACACACAGCAGATCACTCACATACAGCAGATCACTCACATACAGCAGATCACTCACATACAGCAGATCACTCACAAACACACAGATCACACACACACACACACACACAGCAGATCACACACACACAGCACACACATACAGCAGATCAATCATAAACACACAGATCACACACACACACACACAGCAGATCACACACACACACACACACACACACACACACACAGCAGATCACTCACATACAGCAGATCACTCACATACAGCAGATCACTCACATACAGCAGATCACACACATACAGCAGATCACACACATACAGCAGATCACACACATACAGCAGATCACACACACACACACAGCAGATCACACACACACACAGCAGATCACTCACAAACACAGCAGATCACACACACACACAGCAGATCACACACACACACAGCAGATCACACACACACACACAGCACACACATACAGCAGATCAATCATAAACACACAGATCACACACACACACACACAGCAGATCACTCACATACAGCAGATCACTCACATACAGCAGATCACTCACAAACACACAGATCACACACACACACACACACAGCAGATCACACACACACACACACATACAGCAGATCAATCATAAACACACAGATCACACACACACAGCAGATCACTCACATACAGCAGATCACTCACATACAGCAGATCACACACACACAGCAGATCACTCACAAACACACAGCAGATCACACACACACACACAGCACACACATACAGCAGATCAATCATAAACACACAGATCACACACACACACACAGCAGATCACTCACATACAGCAGATCACTCACATACAGATGATCACTCACACACAGCAGATCACACACACACACAGCAGATCACACACACACACAGCAGATCACACACACACACACACACACACACAGCAGATCACACACACACACACACACACAGCAGATCACTCACATACAGCAGATCACACACACAGCAGATCACTCACAAACACACAGATCACACACACACACAGCAGATCACACATACAGCAGATCACACATACAGCAGATCACTCACAAACACACAGATCACACACACACACAGCAGATCACACACACACACAGCAGATCACACACACACACACACACAGCAGATCACACACACACACACACACACACACACAGCAGATCACACACACACACACACAGCAGATCACACACACAGCAGATCACACACACAGCAGATCACACACACACACACACACACACAGCAGATCACACACACACACAATATATAGGGATCACTGCACTCTCCTTGGTTGTAAGAAATATCAACAGATTCGTATTTGTGCCAAAAAAACTTTTTTATTTATAATAAATCTATTTCAGTTATTAGATAAACTAAGTGAAGATGGGACGTTTCGGCCCAACAACGGGCCTTCTTCACGCCAACATACACTAAAAAAATATAAAAGACAGACAACAATCAATATATACATTATGGTACAATGTTAATACGAGATTAATAGAGCATATAGGAAAACATATTAATATGTCAGTGTCTGATCAAGGTGTAAAGCCCAGTAATACGATACATGCTGGCAGTTTGTCATATAGAGAAGAAAAAAAGAAAGAAAAGAAGAAAAGAAGAAAAAAAGAAAGAAGAAGAAGAAAAAAAGAGCAAAAAGAAGCAAAAAGAACAAAAAGGAGAAGGGCAGCAGGCAACATGAAGGTCTCTGTGAGTGGTATAGCCTACCTCAGTAGTTATGAGGTGATTGTTTCAGGTTCAGTGCAAAAGGAATTTTTTTGTAGAAGGAGTTATCAGAAAGGAACACCACTTTATTTTATCGGCTCCTAAATTAAGCGTCTTAGAAAACAGGTCCTAAGGAGAAGAATAGCGAAAATGAATAAAAAGGGGGGTATTTTATGAATATTCCATATTAGTGCGACATTGCTGTGGGAGTTTTATTTACCTTAATGGCATTAATGCACACATTCACACAATAAATTGTTTGATACTCAGGAAGTAGAGCCAGAAACCAATTTTGTTCACCTTGTGGACCCTTTAAGAGATCCAAGACATTTAATATTAAAGATCAGAGAACTTGAATTGGTGGATATGCGACATGTGTCATAAATACCTTGTGTCCTATAATGTTCAGTATAGGTGTGCTTGGAATGACACGCAGAAAACTAGAACAAGTGGTCTATAAAAAAGGAGGGGGGGGGGGGGAAAAAAAAGAAGAATTGAAGCTGACTAGCAGCATCACCTATTAAAGTGGTATTTTGAAGAGTAGCCTATAATATATAAAAAATATATAAAATACCTCAATGCTGCTATAGAGGTCTGTTTCGCTTTTGTGCTTCAACACTTGAGTAGATATACTAGTTTGTACACCCTGAAGGGTTAAAAATCCAAAATCAGGTGAGTAAATATGGATTTCAACCTAACCCCTATAGCATATTGCTATTACCTTCAAATCAAGATGTATGTCAGAGGATGCGTGAGCTGAGGAGCTATTTGTAATGCCCAAGGTTTTCTGGTAAGCTGAAATGAGGGTAGTTACAATCAGAACAAATTCAATCAATTGTGGAGGGGAAGCCCCTATCAGACCTTCCTAGGTTACCTGGAATCTCTTCATACAAAAGACAGAGGGTGGTGGGTTCCTCTAAAATAAAGAGGAAAGAGCTATTGTTATATATCTGCCGTTTTAGGTAGAAAAGTGTGTGCCCAGATCACCTGAAACCGACCTACCTCATTGCCGTCTTCCCAGACTGTGGCTGATAGTGCCCTGTGAACCGGCATGCAGTCACATTTAACATCGCCAAACCGGAAGTGGCGTCAGACGCCAGCGCAAGCGCGGTAGTGAGCCGCGTTTCTACTAGAATGTATGAGGTATCGTGTAGTGTCTAAAGGAAGCGCCTGCGCATGCGCAGTAAGTGTTTTTATGTGCTTAGATACCAAACAGTCCTGGGAAGACGTAAATGGGGATTAACATTTGTTGCCTGCCATGTTAATTTACGAAAAATAGAAAATTAGGAGAAAACAGAGATAGTCAGGTCAGGCTTAAAGATGTATGTTTAAAGATGTATGAGGACATGAAATTTCGTCATAACATATTAGTATGATAGTATAACAAAGTATACAGATTACCCACATAATTACACAGAGGAATGGTATTCTCAGAGATTGGGGGAGGGAAAGTAGTTTCCCATTGTTTCTACAAGAAGTACATAGAGAGTCTTTTGGATATGAGCATTAAGCGGTTCAGTCATAGGGAATGCACATGAATAGTCCATCTTGTTAATATCTATCCGATTCAACCTGAAAAAAACTTTTTTTCTTTTTTTGTTGTTAAGGAAAACACAGTGAAGGTCCCAATACGTTAAATGCAAATAAGGCTATATCAAAGAGTTATATAGGGTGAAATTTATACTTTACCAGCTATCAGTGCGTGCACAATGGAGGCAGAAAATGTGACATTTTCTAGGTTTTCTAGAGGGGAAAAAAAAAGGGGAAGGATAGTTAGAAAAATCCTAAGATATAACTCCTAAAAATCAGGAAGTTATAGAATAGGCCAGTCAATTTCTCTATTTAGACCCTTTGGAGTGAGGGTTTGTAACTTATATATCCAGAAGCTCTCTCTTTTCTTTAAAAGTTCTATATGATTTCCTCCTCGTCTGGGTCTGTGTACCCTCTCAATTACTTGGTAGCGTAGCTGTGCAACATTGTGGTTTGCCTCGTGGAAGTGGTGAGGGATGGGGAGCCACAGTTTACCGCATCTGATTGTAGACTTGTGGCTAGCTATTCTGTCGCCTACATGTTGAATAGTTTCGCCTACATAAAGCAGGCCACATGGACACTTTATGATATACACGACAAAGTTGCTTTCACATGTGAAGTATTCCTTGATAGGAAAACTTTTACCTGATCTTGGGTGCATAAAATGATCGCCTTTGATCACATTGGAACAGGACGCACAACCTAGACAAGGGAATGTACCTGTGCGTCTTGGTGTTAATAATGTTTGTGTACTGTTCTTCTCACTCCCCATGTCTGCCTTTACCAAGGAATCCCTAATGTTCTGAGGTCTCCTTTTACACATTAAAGGTGGGAGTAAAAATGATGTTATTCCCGGGTACGCTTTTCCCAATAAGGGCCAATGATGATTAATAATACTGTAAATCTTTAGCATGGATGGATGATGCGTGTGTACGAAAGGTAGTCTTTCTACTGTCTGACATTTTTCTGATGGCGTCGACGACAGCGCCTTTTCTCTCTCCCTCTTTAGTAGTGTTTCTGGATACTTGCGTTCAAGAAACCTTTCTGTCATTTCATTTAATCTTTGGTTTTTAGTGGTTTCCTCAGAAACTATACTCGTGACTCTCTTAAATTGTGATCTGGGCAAGCTGTTTTTTGTCGATTTTGGGTGACAACTTGTGTATAACAACATGCAGTTGCGGTCCGTAGGTTTCCGATAAAGGTCTGAAGATAATTTACCGCTTTCATCTTTTCTAATCCAAGTGTCTAGAAAATTAATCTCATCCTGATGATAGTTTAATGTAAACCTCAACTCTGGCCATATACTGTTGATATGTCTATCAAAAATCATGAGACTGGTGTTGTCCCCTTGCCAGATGCAGAAAATGTCATCGATGAATCTGACCCAAATGAGGGTCAGTTCATCGAAGGAAGGATACGAGTATACATATCGATTTTCAAAAAAATCCATAAAAAGATTTGCATAAGCCGGGGCTACATTCGAGCCCATCGCGGTCCCGTGTCGCTGTACATAGAAATCGTCCCTAAAGAGAAAGTAATTCTCTTCTAGGACTATGTCAAGTAGGCCCATTGTGAAGTCCCTTGAGTCTTGATTCAGGTTGGTTTTTTCTAAGGCAAGTTTGGTTGCCCTTGTACCCTTGCTGTGTGATATTGATGTGTACAAGCTACTCACATCCCATGTGCAAAGAAGACTACTCGGAAAAGTACTATGAAGGGTTTTGATTTTTAGTAAAAACTCCTTAGTGTCCAAGATATGGGATCTAGTGTTTTTTGTCAATGGAGTAAGTATTTTTTCTAAATAAATAGAAAGTGGTGAAAGAATTGATCCTGTGGACGCCACAATGGGTCTTCCTGGAGGATTATTGAGTGTTTTGTGAACTTTGGGGAGTGTGTAAAAAACGGGTGTTATTGGATGTGTTTTGGTAAGGAAGGTACGGGTTGTCTGGTCAATGACACCTTTCTCTTGATATGTGGATAGAAAATTTTGAATTCTCGCTTGGATTTTGAATACTGGATCTGAAGAAATTCTCTGGTAGGTAACGGTGTCATTCAGTTGTCGTTTTATTTCCTGTATGTAGTCGTGTGTATTTTGGACCACGATGGCACCCCCTTTATCAGCTGGTTTCAGGGTTATGGTCTTATTATCCCTGAGTGAGGTTATAGCTCGCCTCTCTAGAGCACTAATGTTGTTTCGTGTGGGGAAGAAACCCAACTCGTGTTCATGTATGTTGTTTTTTATATCCCGGTCAACAAGATCTATAAATGTTTCCACTGCGTGATGTGTCTTAGGTGGCATGTACTGGCTAGGGTTACGGAGACCCAGTGTTTTGACACTGGTCTCCTTGGGAGGTGGTTCCGACATGGGGTTCTGAGAAGGGTTGATGCCAAAATGAGTTTTTAGTCTAACTGACCTATAAAACCTTTGCATGTCTTTTTCTAATGCAAACGAGTCCCATTTTGGTGTTGGACAAAAAGTGAGACCTTTATTAAGTACAGTTAATTCATTTGGAGAAAGAGTATAGTCAGAAATGTTAATGACTAGATTGGGACCCTCACCTGTGATCTCAACGTCATTCCCCAATCTCCGCTTCCGCCTCCTCGACCGCCTCGTTGGTTGGGTCTTTTTCTGCCAGGTCCTAAAAAAGACGTTGAACTTGGAAGACTGCCACCGGATTCGCTGCCAGAAGAGGCTGAGTGATTGTAAACTGGTTGTCTCCTCCATTGCCTTGTGTTGGTTTGTCCTTCGTTCCATCTGTAAACTCTGTTATTAAGATAATCGTCTGTATCTCTCTGAAATTTCTGTCTCTTCTTTTCTTCAAGACCTTTCTTGAAATCTTTTAATGTGTCTTCAGTTTTTTTCTTCAAGGTGGCCAGGTCCCCAGGGGTTAGACTATCTGCTAACTGAGTTTCGATACTTAAAATTTTTTCTTTAGACTCTTTTATGGCTGTCTGTAGATATTCCACTGTCAGCACAATTATATCTAAGGAGCACTTATTAAGAATCTGTTGATATTTCTTACAATAGCTCTCGTTATTAGAAAATAGCGTAGGCCTTAAATTACATCTAAGACCCCTAGGGATTCGGTTCTGTCTATAATATTCTGCTAAGGTCGTGCAATGAAGGTCTAGAGAAATGAATGTACGATTCTCTTTTTCCCAATCTCTAGTCCTGACTTCTCTGATTGGGGTTTTAAGAAATTCTGTAGAATTAGTGACTTGTGCCAGTATGTTATTACTGGTTGTGTCATCATAGGCAAATGTCTCAAATGACATGTGTGGGCTGGTGCAATCACCAAGATAGGCGTACTAATAAAGAGAAATTGGTGTGCACTCTGCCCTAACGTGGAGAAGATTGAGGTGCATGTGAGAGGACCGAAATCCTAGTAACAATATATAGGGATCACTGCACTCTCCTTGGTTGTAAGAAATATCAACAGATTCGTATTTGTGCCAAAAAAACTTTTTTATTTATAATAAATCTATTTCAGTTATTAGATAAACTAAGTGAAGATGGGACGTTTCGGCCCAACAACGGGCCTTCTTCACGCCAACATACACTAAAAGTTTTTTTGGCACAAATACGAATCTGTTGATATTTCTTACAACCAAGGAGAGTGCAGTGATCCCTATATATTGTTACTAGGATTTCGGTCCTCTCACATGCACCTCAATCTTCTCCACGTTAGGGCAGAGTGCACACCAATTTCTCTTTATTAGTACGCCTATCTTGGTGATTGCACCAGCCCACACATGTCATTTGAGACATTTGCCTATGATGACACAACCAGTAATAACATACTGGCACAAGTCACTAATTCTACAGAATTTCTTAAAACCCCAATCAGAGAAGTCAGGACTAGAGATTGGGAAAAAGAGAATCGTACATTCATTTCTCTAGACCTTCATTGCACGACCTTAGCAGAATATTATAGACAGAACCGAATCCCTAGGGGTCTTAGATGTAATTTAAGGCCTACGCTATTTTCTAATAACGAGAGCTATTGTAAGAAATATCAACAGATTCTTAATAAGTGCTCCTTAGATATAATTGTGCTGACAGTGGAATATCTACAGACAGCCATAAAAGAGTCTAAAGAAAAAATTTTAAGTATCGAAACTCAGTTAGCAGATAGTCTAACCCCTGGGGACCTGGCCACCTTGAAGAAAAAAACTGAAGACACATTAAAAGATTTCAAGAAAGGTCTTGAAGAAAAGAAGAGACAGAAATTTCAGAGAGATACAGACGATTATCTTAATAACAGAGTTTACAGATGGAACGAAGGACAAACCAACACAAGGCAATGGAGGAGACAACCAGTTTACAATCACTCAGCCTCTTCTGGCAGCGAATCCGGTGGCAGTCTTCCAAGTTCAACGTCTTTTTTAGGACCTGGCAGAAAAAGACCCAACCAACGAGGCGGTCGAGGAGGCGGAAGCGGAGATTGGGGAATGACGTTGAGATCACAGGTGAGGGTCCCAATCTAGTCATTAACATTTCTGACTATACTCTTTCTCCAAATGAATTAACTGTACTTAATAAAGGTCTCACTTTTTGTCCAACACCAAAATGGGACTCGTTTGCATTAGAAAAAGACATGCAAAGGTTTTATAGGTCAGTTAGACTAAAAACTCATTTTGGCATCAACCCTTCTCAGAACCCCATGTCGGAACCACCTCCCAAGGAGACCAGTGTCAAAACACTGGGTCTCCGTAACCCTAGCCAGTACATGCCACCTAAGACACATCACGCAGTGGAAACATTTATAGATCTTGTTGACCGGGATATAAAAAACAACATACATGAACACGAGTTGGGTTTCTTCCCCACACGAAACAACATTAGTGCTCTAGAGAGGCGAGCTATAACCTCACTCAGGGATAATAAGACCATAACCCTGAAACCAGCTGATAAAGGGGGTGCCATCGTGGTCCAAAATACACACGACTACATACAGGAAATAAAACGACAACTGAATGACACCGTTACCTACCAGAGAATTTCTTCAGATCCAGTATTCAAAATCCAAGCGAGAATTCAAAATTTTCTATCCACATATCAAGAGAAAGGTGTCATTGACCAGACAACCCGTACCTTCCTTACCAAAACACATCCAATAACACCCGTTTTTTACACACTCCCCAAAGTTCACAAAACACTCAATAATCCTCCAGGAAGACCCATTGTGGCGTCCACAGGATCAATTCTTTCACCACTTTCTATTTATTTAGAAAAAATACTTACTCCATTGACAAAAAACACTAGATCCCATATCTTGGACACTAAGGAGTTTTTACTAAAAATCAAAACCCTTCATAGTACTTTTCCGAGTAGTCTTCTTTGCACATGGGATGTGAGTAGCTTGTACACATCAATATCACACAGCAAGGGTACAAGGGCAACCAAACTTGCCTTAGAAAAAACCAACCTGAATCAAGACTCAAGGGACTTCACAATGGGCCTACTTGACATAGTCCTAGAAGAGAATTACTTTCTCTTTAGGGACGATTTCTATGTACAGCGACACGGGACCGCGATGGGCTCGAATGTAGCCCCGGCTTATGCAAATCTTTTTATGGATTTTTTTGAAAATCGATATGTATACTCGTATCCTTCCTTCGATGAACTGACCCTCATTTGGGTCAGATTCATCGATGACATTTTCTGCATCTGGCAAGGGGACAACACCAGTCTCATGATTTTTGATAGACATATCAACAGTATATGGCCAGAGTTGAGGTTTACATTAAACTATCATCAGGATGAGATTAATTTTCTAGACACTTGGATTAGAAAAGATGAAAGCGGTAAATTATCTTCAGACCTTTATCGGAAACCTACGGACCGCAACTGCATGTTGTTATACACAAGTTGTCACCCAAAATCGACAAAAAACAGCTTGCCCAGATCACAATTTAAGAGAGTCACGAGTATAGTTTCTGAGGAAACCACTAAAAACCAAAGATTAAATGAAATGACAGAAAGGTTTCTTGAACGCAAGTATCCAGAAACACTACTAAAGAGGGAGAGAGAAAAGGCGCTGTCGTCGACGCCATCAGAAAAATGTCAGACAGTAGAAAGACTACCTTTCGTACACACGCATCATCCATCCATGCTAAAGATTTACAGTATTATTAATCATCATTGGCCCTTATTGGGAAAAGCGTACCCGGGAATAACATCATTTTTACTCCCACCTTTAATGTGTAAAAGGAGACCTCAGAACATTAGGGATTCCTTGGTAAAGGCAGACATGGGGAGTGAGAAGAACAGTACACAAACATTATTAACACCAAGACGCACAGGTACATTCCCTTGTCTAGGTTGTGCGTCCTGTTCCAATGTGATCAAAGGCGATCATTTTATGCACCCAAGATCAGGTAAAAGTTTTCCTATCAAGGAATACTTCACATGTGAAAGCAACTTTGTCGTGTATATCATAAAGTGTCCATGTGGCCTGCTTTATGTAGGCGAAACTATTCAACATGTAGGCGACAGAATAGCTAGCCACAAGTCTACAATCAGATGCGGTAAACTGTGGCTCCCCATCCCTCACCACTTCCACGAGGCAAACCACAATGTTGCACAGCTACGCTACCAAGTAATTGAAGAGGGTACACAGACCAGACGAGGAGGAAATCATATAGAACTTTTAAAGAAAAGAGAGAGCTTCTGGATATATAAGTTACAAACCCTCACTCCAAAGGGTCTAAATAGAGAAATTGACTGGCCTATTCTATAACTTCCTGATTTTTAGGAGTTATATCTTAGGATTTTTCTAACTATCCTTCCCCTTTTTTTTTCCCCTCTAGAAAACCTAGAAAATGTCACATTTTCTGCCTCCATTGTGCACGCACTGATAGCTGGTAAAGTATAAATTTCACCCTATATAACTCTTTGATATAGCCTTATTTGCATTTAACGTATTGGGACCTTCACTGTGTTTTCCTTAACAACAAAAAAAGAAAAAAAGTTTTTTTCAGGTTGAATCGGATAGATATTAACAAGATGGACTATTCATGTGCATTCCCTATGACTGAACCGCTTAATGCTCATATCCAAAAGACTCTCTATGTACTTCTTGTAGAAACAATGGGAAACTACTTTCCCTCCCCCAATCTCTGAGAATACCATTCCTCTGTGTAATTATGTGGGTAATCTGTATACTTTGTTATACTATCATACTAATATGTTATGACGAAATTTCATGTCCTCATACATCTTTAAACATACATCTTTAAGCCTGACCTGACTATCTCTGTTTTCTCCTAATTTTCTATTTTTCGTAAATTAACATGGCAGGCAACAAATGTTAATCCCCATTTACGTCTTCCCAGGACTGTTTGGTATCTAAGCACATAAAAACACTTACTGCGCATGCGCAGGCGCTTCCTTTAGACACTACACGATACCTCATACATTCTAGTAGAAACGCGGCTCACTACCGCGCTTGCGCTGGCGTCTGACGCCACTTCCGGTTTGGCGATGTTAAATGTGACTGCATGCCGGTTCACAGGGCACTATCAGCCACAGTCTGGGAAGACGGCAATGAGGTAGGTCGGTTTCAGGTGATCTGGGCACACACTTTTCTACCTAAAACGGCAGATATATAACAATAGCTCTTTCCTCTTTATTTTAGAGGAACCCACCACCCTCTGTCTTTTGTATGAAGAGATTCCAGGTAACCTAGGAAGGTCTGATAGGAGCTTCCCCTCCACAATTGATTGAATTTGTTCTGATTGTAACTACCCTCATTTCAGCTTACCAGAAAACCTTGGGCATTACAAATAGCTCCTCAGCTCACGCATCCTCTGACATACATCTTGATTTGAAGGTAATAGCAATATGCTATAGGGGTTAGGTTGAAATCCATATTTACTCACCTGATTTTGGATTTTTAACCCTTCAGGGTGTACAAACTAGTATATCTACTCAAGTGTTGAAGCACAAAAGCGAAACAGACCTCTATAGCAGCATTGAGGTATTTTATATATTTTTTATATATTATAGGCTACTCTTCAAAATACCACTTTAATAGGTGATGCTGCTAGTCAGCTTCAATTCTTCTTTTTTTTCCCCCCCCCCCCCCCCTCCTTTTTTATAGACCACTTGTTCTAGTTTTCTGCGTGTCATTCCAAGCACACCTATACTGAACATTATAGGACACAAGGTATTTATGACACATGTCGCATATCCACCAATTCAAGTTCTCTGATCTTTAATATTAAATGTCTTGGATCTCTTAAAGGGTCCACAAGGTGAACAAAATTGGTTTCTGGCTCTACTTCCTGAGTATCAAACAATTTATTGTGTGAATGTGTGCATTAATGCCATTAAGGTAAATAAAACTCCCACAGCAATGTCGCACTAATATGGAATATTCATAAAATACCCCCCTTTTTATTCATTTTCGCTATTCTTCTCCTTAGGACCTGTTTTCTAAGACGCTTAATTTAGGAGCCGATAAAATAAAGTGGTGTTCCTTTCTGATAACTCCTTCTACAAAAAAATTCCTTTTGCACTGAACCTGAAACAATCACCTCATAACTACTGAGGTAGGCTATACCACTCACAGAGACCTTCATGTTGCCTGCTGCCCTTCTCCTTTTTGTTCTTTTTGCTTCTTTTTGCTCTTTTTTTCTTCTTCTTCTTTCTTTTTTTCTTCTTTTCTTCTTTTCTTTCTTTTTTTCTTCTCTATATGACAAACTGCCAGCATGTATCGTATTACTGGGCTTTACACCTTGATCAGACACTGACATATTAATATGTTTTCCTATATGCTCTATTAATCTCGTATTAACATTGTACCATAATGTATATATTGATTGTTGTCTGTCTTTTATATTTTTTTAGTGTATGTTGGCGTGAAGAAGGCCCGTTGTTGGGCCGAAACGTCCCATCTTCACTTAGTTTATCTAATAACTGAAATAGATTTATTATAAATAAAAAAGTTTTTTTGGCACAAATACGAATCTGTTGATATTTCTTACAACCAAGGAGAGTGCAGTGATCCCTATATATTGTTACTAGGATTTCGGTCCTCTCACATGCACCTCAATCTTCTCCACGTTAGGGCAGAGTGCACACCAATTTCTCTTTATTCACACACACACACACACAGCAGATCACACACACACACACAGCAGATCTCACACACACACACACACACACACACACACACAGCAGATCACTCACACACACACACACACACAGCAGATCACACACACACACACACACACACAGCAGATCACACACACACACACACAGCAGATCACACACACACACACACAGCAGATCACACACACACACCAGATCAATCATAAACACACAGATCACACACACACACAGCAGATCACACACACAGCACACACATACAGCAGATCAATCATAAACACACAGATCACACACACACACACACAGCAGATCACTCACATACAGCAGATCACTCACATACAGCAGATCACTCACATACAGCAGATCACTCACAAACACACAGATCACACACACACACACACACACACACACACAGCAGATCACACACACACAGCACACACATACAGCAGATCAATCATAAACACACAGATCACACACACACACACACACACAGCAGATCACACACACACACACACACACACACACACACACACACACACACACACACAGCAGATCACTCACATACAGCAGATCACTCACATACAGCAGATCACACACACACAGCAGATCACTCACAAACACACAGATCACACACACACACACACACACACACACACACAGCAGATCACACACACACACAGCACACACATACAGCAGATCAATCATAAACACACAGATCACACACACACACACAGCAGATCACACACACACACACACACACACACACAGCAGATCACTCACATACAGCAGATCACTCACATACAGCAGATCACACACACACAGCAGATCACTCACAAACACACAGATCACACACACACACACACAGCAGATCACACACACACACACAGCAGATCACACACACAGACACAGCAGATCACACACACACACACAGCAGATCACACACACACACACAGCAGATCACACACACAGCAGATCACACACACACAGCAGATCACACACACACACACACACAGCAGATCACACACACACAGCAGATCACACACACACACAGCAGATCACACACACACACACACACACACACACAGCAGATCACACACACACACAGCAGATCACACACACACACAGCAGATCACACACACACACACACACAGCAGATCACACACACACACAGCAGATCACACACACACACACACACACACAGCAGATCACACACACACACACACACACAGCAGATCACACACACAGCAGATCACACACACAGCAGATCACACACACACACACACACACACACAGCAGATCACACACACACACACAGCAGATCACACACACACACACACACACACACACACAGCAGATCACACACACAGCAGATCACACACACACACACACACACACACAGCAGATCACTCTCACACACACACACACACAGCAGATCACTCACACACACACACAGCAGATCACACACACACACACACAGATCACACACACACACACACAGCAGATCACACACACACACAGCAGATCACACACACACACAGCAGATCACACACACACACAGCAGATCACACACACACACAGCAGATCACACACACACACAGCAGATCACACACACACACAGCAGATCACACACACACACAGCAGATCACACACACACACAGCAGATCACACACACACACAGCAGATCACACACACACACAGCAGATCACACACACACACTCGCAGACACACACACAGCCGATCGCAGACACACACACAGCCGATCGCAGACACACACAGCCGATCGCAGACACACACAGCCGATCGCAGACACACACACAGCCGATTGCAGACACACACAGCCGATTGCAGACACACACAGCCGATTGCAGACACACACAGCCGATTGCAGACACACAC
This sequence comes from Anomaloglossus baeobatrachus, assembly GCF_048569485.1. Lineage (NCBI taxonomy): Eukaryota > Metazoa > Chordata > Amphibia > Anura > Aromobatidae > Anomaloglossus > Anomaloglossus baeobatrachus. Next base: position 80,893,352 of record NC_134360.1, read on the forward strand.
ACAGCCGATCGCAGACACACACAGCCGATTGCAGACACACACACACACACACAGCAGATCACACACACACACAGCAGATCACACACACACAGCAGATCACACACACAGCAGATCACACACACACACACAGCAGATCACACACACACACACACAGCAGATCACACACACACACAGCAGATCACACACACACACACACAGCAGATCACACACACACACACACAGCAGATCACACACACACACACACAGCAGATCACACACACACACACACACAGCAGATCACACACACACAGCAGATCACACACACACACAGCAGATCACACACACACACAGCAGATCACACACACACACAGCAGATCACACACACAGCAGATCACACACACACAGCAGATCACACACACACAGCAGATCACACACACACACACACACACACACACACACACACAGCAGATCACACACACACACACACACACACAGCAGATCACACACACACACACACACACACACACACACACACACACACACAGCAGATCACACACACAGCAGATCAAACACACACACACACACACACACACACACAGCAGATCACACACACACAGCAGATCACGCACACACACACACAGCAGATCACACACACACACACACAGCAGATCACGCACACACACACAGCAGATCACACACACACACACACAGCAGATCACGCACACACACACAGCAGATCACACACACACACACAGCAGATCACACACACACACACAGCAGATCACACACACACACAGCAGATCACACACACACACAGCAGATCACACACACACACACAGCAGATCACACACACACACAGCAGATCACACACACACACAGCAGATCACACACACACACAGCAGATCACACACACACACAGCAGATCACACACACACACAGCAGATCACACACACACACACAGCAGATCACACACAGCAGATCACACACACACACACACACACACAGCAGATCAAACACACACACACACACACACAGCAGATCAAACACACACACACAGCAGATCACACACACACACACAGCAGATCACACACACACACACAGCAGATCACACACACACACACAGCAGATCACACACACAGCAGATCACACACACAGCAGATCACACACACACACACACAGCAGATCACACACACACACACACACAGCAGATCACACACACACACACACACAGCAGATCACACACACACACACACACAGCAGATCACACACACACACACAGCAGATCACACACAGCAGATCACACACACACACACACACACACAGCAGATCAAACACACACACACACACACACAGCAGATCAAACACACACACACAGCAGATCACACACACACACACAGCAGATCACACACACACACACAGCAGATCACACACACACACACAGCAGATCACACACACAGCAGATCACACACACAGCAGATCACACACACACACACACAGCAGATCACACACACACACACACACAGCAGATCACACACACACACACACACAGCAGATCACACACACACACACACACAGCAGATCACACACACACACAGCAGATCACACACACACACAGCAGATCACACACACACACTCGCAGACACACACAGCCGATCGCAGACACACACAGCCGATCGCAGACACACACACAGCCGATCGCAGACACACACACAGCCGATCGCAGACACACACACAGCCGATCGCAGACACACACAGCCGATCGCAGACACACACAGCCGATCGCAGACACACACAGCCGATCGCAGACACACACAGCCGATCGCAGACACACACAGCCGATCGCAGACACACACAGCCGATCGCAGACACACACAGCCGATCGCAGACACACACAGCCGATCGCAGACACACACAGCCGATCGCAGACACACACAGCCGATCGCAGACACACACAGCCGATCGCAGACACACACAGCCGATCGCAGACACACACAGCCGATTGCAGACACACACACACACACACACACACACCACATCACATCACATCCAGAGCTTATGGCCGCAGGGAATGAGAGCAAGTCACGTGTCCCGCCGCAGGTCCTGTTCGTTGCGCTCCACCGCACTGCCTCTCAGGATTCCGCCAGCGAGAAGAGATCGGTGTCGCTGGATGAGGTGTGTATGCGATCCGATGTGTGTGCGATCCGATGTTTGTGTGTGTGATTTGATGTTTGCGTGTGATCTGATGATGTGTGCGATCTGATTATGTGTGCGATCTGGTGTGAGTGTGCATGTGTGTGTGTGCGTGCGTGCGTGCGTGTGAGCCGATGTGTGCGGGTGGACGATAGCTACAGGTCCTACCGCTCAGTGTCGGGTGAGTAATTGCGGGGTGCTCGCTGTGTATAATGAAGTGTCCTGCAGTATCTGTAACCTTTTTAGCTGCACGGACACTTCATTATTGATCCGCGACTAGGGCTTATTTTCGGGGAAGGCTTATATTTAAGCTTTGCTCCGAAAATGCTGAAAATCCCTGCTAGGGCTTATTTTTGGGTGAGGTCTTATTTTTGGAAAAACACGGTAATCTTAATGATAAATAAATCTTGATTTTTATATAGCGCTAACATATTCCGGAATGCTTTACATACGTCAGGAACACTGTCCCCATCGGGGCTCACAATCTAAATGATCAAAAATATAATTACTATACAAGAAACTACCCAATACACAAGCATGGTCTCCGCATAGGGGGCAGAAGACTATTAAGTCACATATCCACTCAATATAGAAAACAGCTTTAGTTTTTTGGGTTTTTTTTTACCAAAAATGTGCCTTTTTTATATAGACATAGATATTGTATATAAAAGGATATACCTTATATGCAATGGGTTTATATGTGTATACACACATTTCCACAGAGGACTTTATATATGAAAATGGAATGTCTACAAATGTCTTATGACCTAATGGCGTTCATGTAATTGCCAGGTTCAAGAAAAGCACGGACATTGCTAATGCTTCTGCACACTGCACAGCGCTCACTGAGAACT